>NC_052512.1:29134296-29260350 GCF_014356525.2 Nilaparvata lugens
GTCGGGAAGGGGCCTTTTGCAGGCGAGAATGATGTTTCTAGGCAAGACGTTAGCCGAGACTGGAATTTCATTCAAGCACTGCAAAAGAACTTCACATCCAAGTAACGTACACTATTTTTTGTTACAATAGTCTAAAGAAGGATAATTTGGAAATATAGAACATAACCTGCTTGTGCTGACGTTACTACATGCATTCTATAAACATAACCTGACTTAGTTTTAAAGTTCCGAATCATGAATTTTGTGGAAGTTGACAAGTCTTCCACCTGGAGCGCTGAAGGTGGGTTTTTTGTAGCAGTTTTGCTGCTCCTATTTCGGAACAAGGAAACATACACGACTGTAAAGAAAACATTACAGTAGAGTATGCTGTAATGGGAATCATATGTTCATTTGTTCTACAATCAGCTGTTTTCCGGTTTGATTTCATGCATGGAAAACAGCTGAAATTGAATGACCTTGACCAAAAAATCTTTGCCTCCACCTCCTGTCTTAAGTGCTTACTTAACTCCCTGGAACATAATACTAAAGTGTCACTTTTTCGCTCTCGGGAGGAAAAAACAGGAAAACTCCCTAGATCGTAAAAGTGACTCCATTTAAATAACATGGGAAGCATCTCTATTTCAAAAACGTACATTTGAAATAGGTTAGAAGGTCTAAGCTCAGATGAGGAAGCATAATAGAGTAGTCATTAAACCAACTAAATTCAATTCCTCAACCAGACATTTCATCAATATATGAAATTTATGTTTGTATGCTAAAATTAGTACAAACTTCATATCACTATACTAAAAAAATGTATAAAATTCTGTTTATTTCATGTTATTCAAAATACCAGCCAACGAATATTCCTCATTGACTAATGAAATTTGAAACGGGAACTTTGTCATAGCTGTAGTTGTGGCGGCCATTGTTGTTACAGTCCGCTGTCGGCGGAGAACTGTGATTACAAGCCAGCTGTCTCTGTCCACTTTTTAGATTATGTGGTAACACATTGTTAGGTCACGTACGTTTTTCAAAATTATTTCATTAAATTTGTAAAAATGTAGGTGAAGGAAAAATGTTGTGTATATCACGAGTAAAGATTGTTTTTTCTCCCTCAGGAAAATTGTTACCCTCGGCTTCGCCTCGGGCTTCATTTAAATTTTTCCCTTAGTGAGAAAAAACAGTACTTTTCACTCTAGATATACAAATAACTATTTATTAGACTGTAATTAGTCCCACCACTCACTAAGGCTAGCTACACACACATAGACTTTTGTTCGTACGATATTTTGCTGTTCTTATCAATTCTATTAGATTAAACAGATGATTTCAAACAGATGCTGTTTGTCAAGTTCCGTTTGATCTGATAGAGTTCATAAGGACGTCAAAATATCTTATGAACAAAAATCTATGTGTGTGTACAGGGCTTAACTCTTCATGTTCTATTGCAGACTATAATAGTTAGAATAATAGACTATATTGTTCATCCACAAATGAACAATAATAATTATTGAACTTTGTTGAAAAACTTCATCAGGGTAAATAGCTGGATGGGTTTCGATGAGCGTTACTATTCATTTTCACTTTCCTTGCCCTATTACCACAGGTAAGGAAAGTATTGCTTTCCAAAAAAAAAATAAGATAGGGCCTACCCCAATTTAAAGTTTTCTATACGTTTCAAGGTCCCCTGAGTCCAAAAACCTGATTTTTGAGTGTCTGTGTGTGTGTGTGTGTGTGTGTGTGTGTGTGTGTGTGTGTGTGTGTGTGTGTGTGTGTGTGTGTGTGTGTGTGTGTGTGTACACAAAACAAAATTCTATGAAATTGAATTCAAAATGGCGGATAATTACTAAAAAACCATGTTTCTCACGGTTTTCTCGAAAACAGCTTCAAAGATTTTCTTAAAATTTATACCATGGATAGCTATTCATAAGTCCCATCAACTGACATGAGTCTCATTTCTGGGAAAATTGCAGGAGCTCCGTAATATTCTTGAGAAAAATGGCGGATAATCACTAAAAAACCATGTTATTCACGGTTTTCTCGAAAACGGCTATAGAGATTTTCTTCAAATTTATACCATGAATAGCTAGCTATTTATAAGCCCTATCAACTGACATAAGTCTCATTTCTGGGAAAATCGCAGGAGCTCCGTAATATTCTTGAGAAAAATGGCGGATAATTACTAAAAAACTATGTTTTTCACGATTTTCTCAAAAATAACTTGACCGATTTTCTTCAAATTCATACCCTGTAAAGTTATTCATCAGCTCTATCAACTGGCATGAGTCTCCTTTCTGGGAAACTAATGGGGGGTCCACCTCATCCTTGGGAAATGGACTTAGTAACCTCCTTCTCGTGCATGAGGTAGGTAGGTAGAGCAGTCTATAAAAATAACACATAGTCGAGATATTTCTTCTGTAGAACACATGTTTTGACGACTTTTAAAAAATGACAAACAAAGGGAAAAGTACTCTGAAAACAAAATAATAATAATAATATCGAGTGACCTGGCTGGCTCAGGTCTAGTGTCAGAGTTTTCAGGTCGCAACTGATCAATTTCAGGGCCTCTGACATGACCTAACGACAAAATGATATATACACATTTACTGAAGTCTGATCGTAGTTTCAAATACGAGCAAGGAAAGTTGTGTGATAATTCAATTCGCTATCTAGCCTAATCTGAATTTCTCTTTCGATTTTGTTTCTCCTTCTACCCGATTCCCTCAAGACAAAGATTTACACAACTGAGATAG
This sequence comes from Nilaparvata lugens, assembly GCF_014356525.2. NCBI lineage: Eukaryota > Metazoa > Arthropoda > Insecta > Hemiptera > Delphacidae > Nilaparvata > Nilaparvata lugens. The sequence continues at coordinate 29,137,032 of NC_052512.1, forward strand.
TAGTAAGCAACTGAGAATATATTAGTAAGAATCCACCAGTGCTAATAATGTGCTGTGGAGAAATATCGGGGAAAATTGTTCGAAGCAAAAATACATCCGATTCTCCAGTGTTTTGTTGAAATACCTGAGAACAAAATCAGTTGGAAGGCTCCAGGGATATAATTTAATCTCAAGACAAGGCTACCTCGGGCCACGTTCGTTTTGGAGGGCGAACGTATATTGGGGTGTAGTAGACCCCCCACCCTACAACCAATGCCGACTTTTACTTCGATTCTTCAGAGATTTATAGACGGCTCGTATATCACCCACAACTAGCAAGCGGGGTGTGGTTGGCAGTACCGTAGTCAGAAGGCTTTTATGTTTCCAATGTTGGCAACAGTGATACTGATACAACTGGTCCACGGTCTGATAAGAATGAATGGCTTGATGGGATGTTTTCAGAAGGTGAACGAATAAATGTTTCAGCCCTACAGGAGAGAGAGTGTGAGAGAGAGGGATTGATTGATTGATTTATTCATGTAGATTATAATATATACTGGCTTATACAATTTTATACAATAGCTTACAATACAGCAAAGTTATAGATAAATTTACATAATATAGACTAAGAACATAATCATTGAACTGTATATGATATGAAAAAATCAATTTGGAATAACTATACATAATATTGTCATGCATCTACAAAAATTGGCGAAGCTTTGGACATATCAATGTCCATTCTTCGGAAAGAATATTCAAAATATTCTTCCCACTTACTCTTTTTGTTAGACAGAGGAAGAGAGAGACAGACAGATAGCGAGAGAGAGAGATTGATTGATCTATTATTTGCATTTATTAGGGTGGAGTTGGGACTCCTGGTCCTCCCTGCCACACAACCATTAACCCATTAGAGAGAGATTAGATTAGAGATCTTTATTTATGTATTTTACAATATTTACTGTCTTATACACTGATTAACATGAAATGAGGGTAATGCAGATTATTCAAAGAATTTCACAAACTATAATGCAAATCATCCAAAGAGTTTCACAAAGTATGAAAGATTAATCAATGAGAATAAAGATTGGATGCAATTAGAATACTGATTATATAATATTGTGATTTTGCTTAATAGATCGGCGATGTTTCCACAAATAATTGCCGTTTCTCTAAGAAGGATATGAAATAATATCCTTCCCATTAACACATGACCGGTAAGAGAGAGAGAGAGGATAGAATAGAATAAAATCGCTGCCTTTATTTTTCACCTAGAGATAGAGAGAGACAACCTGACAAAGAAGTGTTTTTATAAGATCTTGAAGTATTCTTCCGGGGTCATTGAATCGCGTTGTATGAGGCATTTAATCATGATTTAAATTTAACATGATTTTGTGCAACTGGGGCATTATATTTATTTCTGGAGCACTGAAATGAGAGCTATGCTACTAAATAATATCAACGTTAGTAGATGATAAAATTTCAAAATTCCAGCTCAAACGTAAGGCTGTTAAACGACGATGCATTTGAAGTTGTACTGAAAAAACTGTATGCTCTGTGTGGTTACTTAATCACTTCCCTACTGAACGTGACGTCACGCTGGCGTTCCTCCACCACTTTCAATCTCACACATGTGAGTGTTTAACCTTATATCTACTAACTTCGACTTAATATAAAAACGATAACCTAACTTTGAACACAATACAGCGAACGTTTATAAACAGATTCAAGCACATTCAATAACAATATCAGAACTATTCAACTATTTGACGATTAACTATAGTGAAATATCTCAGGAAGTTTTATAACTCTGACGTATTTCTGTGTATCTACTAACTTTGACTAAATATAAAAACGATAACCCAACTTTGATCACAATACAGCAAACGTTATTGAGTGAGAGACAAAGAAGATGAGAGGATCATCACTGATACAGATGAATTGGATTGGATCTATAGTGAGTGAGAGAGATTAGATTAGACTAGATTTCTTTATTTATGCATGTTACAATATTTACTGGCTTATACACTAATTCACATTGAATGGCGGTAATGCTAATTATTCAACGAATTTTACAAAGTATAAAAAATTAATCAATGAGAATAAAGATTAGATGCAATTAGATAAACGATAATAAAATTGTAATGTAACTTCATAAATAGGAAGTGTTTCAACAAAATATAATTGTCGATTTTCCAAGGAGGATATAAAAGGATATAATTGACCGAGCTAAGTGAGGTCTAAGATTCAAGTCGACGATTTCGCATTTCTCTTAATGTTTGAATGTTCAAATGTTCAAATGTTTAAATGTTTAAATGTTTAAATGTTTAAATGTTTAAATGTTTAAATGTTTAAATGTTTAAATGTTTAAATGTTTAAATGTTTAAATGTTTAAATGTTTAAATGTTTAAATGTTTAAATGTTTAAATGTTTAAATGTTCAAATGTTTAAATGTTTAAATGTTTAAATGTTTAAATGTTTAAATGTTTAAATGTTTAAATGTTTAATTGTTTAGATGTTTAAATGTTTAAATGTTTAAATGTTTAAATGTTTAAATGTTTAAATGTTTAAATGTTAAATGTTAATGTTTAAATGTTTAAATGTTTAATGTTTAAATGTTTAAATGTTTAATGTTTAAATGTTTAATTGTTTAGATGTTTAAATGTTTAAATGTTTAAAGGTTTAAATGTTTAAATGTTTAAATGTTTAAATGTTTAAATGTTTAAATGTTTAAATGTTTAAATGTTTAAATGTTTAATGTTTAAATGTTTAATGTTTAAATGTTTAAATGTTTAAATGTTTAAATGTTTAAATGTTTAAATGTTTAAATGTTTAAATGTTTAAATGTTTAAATGTTTAAATGTTAAATGTTTAATGTTTAGATGTTTAAATGTTTAAATGTTTAAATGTTTAATGTTTAAATGTTTAAATGTTTAAATGTTCAATGTTTAAATGTTTAAATGTGTAAATGTTTAAATGTTTAAATGTTTAAATGTTTAAATGTTTAAATGGTTAAATGTTTAAATTTTAAATGTTTAAATGTTTAAAAGTTTAAATGTTTAAATGTTTAAATGTTTAAATGTTAAATGTTTAAATGTTAAATGTTTAATGTTTAAATGTTAAATGTTTAAAAGTTTAATGTTTAAATGTTTAAAAGTTTAAATGTTTAAATGTTTAATGTTTAAATGTTAAATGTTTAAATGTTTAATGTTTAATGTTTAAATGTTTAATGTTTAAATGTTTAAATGTTTAAATGTTTAAATGTTTAATGTTTAAATGTTTAATGTTTAATGTTTAAATGTTTAAATGTTTAAATGTTTAAATGTTTAATGTTTAAATGTTAAATGTTTAAATGTTAAATGTTTAAATGTTTAAATGTTTAAATGTTTAAATGTTTAAATGTTTAAATGTTTAAATGTTTAAATGTTTAAATGTTTAAATGTTTAATGTTTAAATGTTTAAATGTTTAAATGTTTTAAATGTTCAATGTTTAAATGTTTAATGTTTAAATGTTTAAAGGTTTAAATGTTTAAATGTTTAAATTTTAAATGTTTAAATGTTTAAATGTTTAATGTTTAAATGTTTAAATGTTTAAATGTTAAATGTTTAAATGTTTAAATGTTTAAATGTTTAAATGTTAAATGTTCAAATGTTTAAATGTTAAATGTTTAAATGTTTAAATGTAAATGTTTAAATGTTTAATGTTTAATGTTTAATGTTTAAATGTTCAAATGTTTAAATGTTAAATGTTTAAATGTTTAATGTTTAAATGTTTAAAAGTTTAAATGTTTAAATGTTTAAATGTTTAAATGTTTAAATGTTTAAATGGTTAAATGTTTAAATGGTTAAATGTTTAAATGTTAAATGTTTAATGTTTAAATGTTTAATGTTTAAATGTTCAAATGTTTAAATGTTTAAATGTTAAATGTTTAAATGTTCAAATGTTTAAATGTTCAATGTTTAAATGTTTGAATGTTTAAATGTTTAAATGTTTAAATGTTTAAATGTTTAAATGTTTAATGTTTAATGTTTAAATGTTTAAATGTTTAAATGTTTAAATGTTTAAATGTTTAAATGTTTAAATGTTTAAATGTTTAAATGTTTAAATGTTTAAATGTTTAAATGTTTAAATGTTTAAATGTTTAAATGTTTAAATGTTTAATGTTTAAATGTTTAAATGTTTAAATGTTTAAATGTTTAAATGTTTAAATGTTTAAATGTTTAAATGTTTAAATGTTTAAATGTTTAAATGTTTAAATGTTTAAATTTTAAATGTTTAAATGTTTAATGTTTAAATGTTTAAATGTTTAAATGTTTAAATGTTTAAAAGTTTAAATGTTTAAATGTTAAATGTTTAAATGTTAAATGTTTAAATGTTTAAAAGTTTAAATGTTTAAATGTTTAAATGTTTAAATGTTTAATGTTCAAATGTTTAAAAGTTTAAATGTTTAAATGTTTTAATGTTTAAATGTTCAAATGTTTAAATGTTTAAATGTTTAAATGTTTGAATGTTCAAATGTTTATATGTGTTTATGTTGCGCATTTACGGCGAAACGCGGTAATAGATTTTCATGAAATTTGACAGGTATGTTCCTTTTTGAATTGCGCGTCGACGTATATACAAGGTTTTTGGAAATTTTGTATTTCAAGGATAATATAAAAGGAAAAAGGTGCCTCCTTCATACGCCAATATTACCGTAAAAATCAAACTATAGAATTATCCACTATAAATCAGCTGTCTAGTGGACTATAATACGACCCATTCAAAAACATCGTACATTTTTAAAATTGTATTTTTCCATCAACGTTGTAGACAGTTGCAGCCAGACCTGATAACAGCGCTCACACTCACATTCCGGGACGACACGTCACAGTACGATAGGACAGAAAGCTCTATGCTTATTCAGGTCGAGGGACAGAGTGAGCTGGGCGCAGCTGCTCTCTGCTTATTTCGCTAGACTTATTGGACTGCCGTTACTCCGTATGGACAAACTTTGACATCAGAAATAACTGTTCATCACAGTAAACTTTGTCATGGCAGAACAAGGAACGAAAATTTCGTAGATGAAAAATCTGGTGTGGCGCACTCACACAACTTTCCTTGCTCATTGAACTGTAAGCCCCATCCTTAAAGGAGAATAATTTAGGGGAATAACATTGACGATTGGCAGCAACATATTTGACTCTACGATCAGACTACTGTATATGTGTATATATAATTGTTTTCAGAGTACTTTTCCCTTTGTGTAGATTGTGAAATCTGATGATATTTTTTAAAAGTCGTCGAAAGAGCTGTTCTACACATGAAATATCTCGACAATGTGTTCTTTTTATGAACTGCTCTACCTGTCTACCTCATGCACGAGAAGGAGGTTACAAAGTCCATTTCTCAAGGATGAGGTGGACCCTCCATCAGTTTCTCAGAAAGGAGACTCATGCCAGTTAATAGAGCTGATAAATAACTATACAGGGTATGAATTTGAAAAAAAAATCGGTCTAGTCATTTTTGAGAAAATCGTGAAAAACATGGTTTTTTAGTAATTATCCGCCATTTTTCTCAAGAATATTACGGAGCTCCTGCAATTTTCCCAGAAAGGAGACTTATGTCAGTCGATAGGGCTCATGGATCCATGGTATGAATTTGAAGAAAATCTTTAGAGCCGTTTTTGAGAAAAACGTGAAAAACATGGTTTTTTAGTATATCCGCCATCTTGAATTGAATTTTTTTGAATTTTTTATTGTCGGATCCTCATGGTATAAGGACCTCGAGTTTAAAATTTCAAGTCAATCGGTTAATTAGGAATGCAGTTATCGTGTTCACAGACATACACACATACACACACACACGCATACACAAATACACACATACACACATACACACATACACACATACACACATACACACATACACACATACACACATACACACACACACATACACACATACACACATACACACATACACACACAAACACACACATACACACATATACACATACACACATACACACACACACACACACACACACATACACACACACACACACACACACACACACACACACACACACACACACACACACACACACACACACACCACACACACACACACACACACACACACACACACACACACACACACACAGACCAACACCCAAGAATCATGTTTTTGGACTCAGGGGACCTTGAAACGTATAGAAAACTTGAAATTAGGGTACCTTAATTTTTTTGGAAAGCAATACTTTCCTTACCTATGGTAATAGGGCAAGGTAAGTAAAAATGAGAAAAGGAAACAACAGATTTTTGGTGGATCATGTTCTCAAACTTGAAAGTTCAATTAGTTCACTATTCCTTCAACATCACTTTTGATTTCAATAATTTGAGTTTCCTATTATCAGACGGCATGAATAACTCATTTCTCATTTGAAGGTATAACGAAAAGGTGCATATGACCTTATTTTTTTGCTCAGCTTGCCAAAACACACCTCATTCCCATATTGAAATTTTCGACTGACTGTACAGTGAGTCAGTCATTCTATCAGGGCTCGAATAATTTTAATTTTTAATTAAATAACAATGGAAGAGAATAATTTCTTTATGTAAATATCAACACCTTTATTGGAAGACATATAAACTGCATGCGTTTTCATATTGCCGATACAGCATTGATGAAACTGTAGACGTTTATTTAGCACTTTGTCTCAAAAAGCTGTTCTAGCTGGAAAATTGATAATGCATGCCACTTGTAGGCCTAAACATTGCATCAGGAAAACGGAGTTTCAAAACTATGGGCCAGTTGCACGTACGTCTGTTAAATATGGACATTAACGCCGATTAGCAAATCATCATTAGTTTTACGGATTCATTTCTGTTCCACTAAGATCGGTTAGTTTTCAATTCCGATTATGTTTTCCGGTTAACTGACCAAGATTTCAACGGTTTCACAATCCGGTAACACTGTAATTTATCCGACAGTGATGTTATTAAAATTATTATTCTAAAACAAATGGCAAAAAAGTGAGGTTATGTTATTGAAGCGGTGACTATTCATTACGCATGCACCATAAAAATGTTGTGTCGGTCGCCAGTGTCGCGCTATCTGCACACGAACCAGATCGGAAACTAACCTCAAAAATCAGAATCCAATTTTGAATGCTTATATCAACTAAATACTCTTTTCTATTTTATTAATGGATGAAATTCATTCATATATTAAGCTCATACTTTGAATTCTTTAGTTTTTTTTTACCAAAAACTAATTTTGGGAGACAGCTATCAGTAGGTATCTGATCGGCGTTAGTTGGATTTAATTCTTCATGAATAGCCTGTTAAAATTTTCTTACATCGATTAGTTTAATCGGCGTTATCGCTTGAAATTTTTCTTGTGCAACCAAAATGCATCAGTTAGCGTTAAATTTCAATTAAAGTATAGCATTTTATCGCGTTGTACGTGCAACTGGGGGAGAGTTTTTTCTAAACAGATGTTTTTCAGATAAATTTGATGCAGCTGTTCCACATACACCATATTATTATACAGAGTTTGTAAAAAGGAAAATATTTATTAATTATCAAAAAAATACTATTATTATATTCAAAATAAAAATATTATCATTATTATTGAAAGTATTCATCAATTATCAAAACAATATCATTGAGGTTGAGTGGTATCATGTAGAAAGCAATAATAGAAACAGGTAGATGTTCCGTTTTAATTTCGACCAAATGATTTGGTGATTTTTTTATGAAATCATATGTACCATTATTGAAGCTTGAACATTAGTTCTGGAAAATCTAGAAGGAAAATTGAAATTTGGGCTTCCAGGTGCACGAGATTGATATTTTTAGAATCTATTTTCGAAATTTGGAGATCCAAATCATTTCCGTTTTTCCGGTATGCAATCCACAAGTTGACATGTTTTGATGCGAACAAACGAACAAACGAACACACGAACAAGCACAACCCTACTCTCACTTGTTATACAGGGTGATTCTTAGTTATGGTAAAGTAGTTTAATACGTGATAGTAGAGGAAAAAATAAGAAAAAAATTTCTTATAAATATATATCCATAAACGCTTCATTAGCGAGCTATACAGGATGAAAGATTTCGCCCGGAATTCAGTTCCTCTGGTGAAATACACCGATGCTGAATTGTTTGGGGACTAGTTCTTGGGAAACTTATGCTGGATTCATATGCAAAAATATCTGAAAAATTGAATAAAACTAGTCTGGAAGCTGTAGTGTGAGTAGTTTTTGAGAAAAAAGTTGAAATATGCAAAAAATATATGTAGAAAAACACACACTTTTACGTTTGATGCCTGATAACTTTCTTTAATGACCAGTAAACAAATATTTTTTCGCAATAAAAATTGTAGAGAATCTAATTCTGAAAAGAATCATGTAAGCTGTGTGAACTAAATTTGAATAAAATGTATTATTATGTAGTACGTTACACGACAAAAATTTGCTGTTTTATGAGGAGAGAACTGATAACTCATAGGTTGTAGCTGATTGCAAATAAAACATGGATTTGAATAACAGCTGTTCCAGAAAAGCTGATTCATTTTGTTTTAAATAAGAAAATATTCAAAAGAAATTATCAGCTGAATGTTATTTTCAGAAATATTTTAGCTCACTGTTGAACAAAACAACAAACTGTAAGTTATGCCTACTGTAACTGCGCTGTGTTTTTTGTCAGTGCAGTTTAATGTCAATCAATCTATTATTTGGAGGATACTGAAAGAGCAACAATTACATCCATACCACCTCCAGAAAGTTCATACTCTATTGCCACGAGACTGTATTCCCCGTGCTGGTATTTGCGGATAGTTTTTAGAAACACTTGTTAACCCAAACTTTTTAACAACCGTTTTATTTACCGACAAGGCACACTTTACAAGAACAGCTATCGTTGACGTCCACAACCAATATATTTGGGCAGATGAGAATCCTCATGCCATCAATCCTAATCGTCCACAACATCAGTTTTCAGTAAACATTTGGGCAGGAATCATAGGAGATCATCTACTTCTGTTCGAACTTCCTCCCAGGCTTAATGGCATAATCTACTTGAACTTTTTGAGAGAGGAGCTACTTATCTTACTTGAAGATGTACCTCTTCAGTTGCGCCAAAACTTTTGGTTTATGCATGATGGAGCTCCAGCACACTTCAGTGTTGCAGTTCGTGAACACCTGAATCACAGCTTTCCAAATCAATGGATAGGCCGAGGTGGGCCATTACCATGGCCAGCTAGGTCACTAGACTTGAATCCTTTTGATTTTTATCTTTGGGGACACTTGAAAACCTTTTGAACGTAATAGAAATGATAAAGCAGACTCCTGGAATATTTGAACGGGTCCGACAATCGATGAGAAGACGTCTGAACATATGCATTCAGAACAACGGAGGTCACTTTGAACATAGTCTTTAGTCTTTTGGTATAAGTTTAATGTCATTTAGATATGTTACTTTCATATAAGAATCGAAATTTTCATAAAAAACCGAATATTTTATTTGCAATCAGCTACAACCTATGAGTTATTAGATCTCTCCTCATAAAACAACAAATTTTTGTGGTGTAACGTACAACATAATAATACTTTATTCAACTTTTATTCAAATTTAGTTTACACAGCTTACATGATTCTTTTCAGAATTAGATTCTCTACAATTTTTATTGCGAAAAATAATTTGTTTACTGGTTATTAAAGAAAGTTATTAGGCATCAAACGTAAAAGTGTGTGATTTTCCACTTATATTTTTTGCATATTTCAACTTTTTCCTCAAAAACTACTCACACTACAGCTTCCAGACTAGTTTGATTCAATTTTTCAGATATTTTTCCATATGAATCCAGCATAAGTTTCCCAAGAACTAGTCCCCAAACAATTCAGCATCGGTGTATTTCACCAGAGGAACTGAATTCCGGGCGAAATCTTTCACCCGGCTCGCTAATGAAGCGTAATGAAGCTAATGAAGCTATAATCTTATAGCTCGCTAATGAAGCGTTTATGGATATATGTTTATAAGAACTTTTTCTCTTATTTTTACCTCTACTATCACGTATTAAATTATTTTACCATAATTAAGAATCACCCTGTATAGAAAACTAGCAGGTAGCCCGTGCTACGCAAGGGTCTTTTCAAAAACATGACGTAATTAAATCTTGAAGAATTGAAAATAGACCTATAACCATCCTCGGTTAATTAAGAATAAATTTCAAGTAAATCAGTCCAGTAGTTCAGACGTTATGATACGTCAAACATAATTCACCCATCCCGTACGTGTATAAGCTAGTTCTTTTCTTTATTATAGTATTAAACATTATATTTTTAATATGTGAATATTTCCTATTTTAGTTATAATGATGTAAAATATTTCTTATATGTTAAGATTCGAAGCATCTCAATTTGGAAATTTACTTTGTGGAAATACTTGGGGACTGATCATTTTGTGAATTGAAGAACTATAAGACTTAACCTATTTGGAACTATGTGTTATCTAAATTTGGGAGAGGAATGGCACAAGGTGACCTTCGATTTTCCCTCTCCCTATCGTTCTACTTTCCTTGCCCCATTACCAAAGGTAAGGGAAGTATTGATTTCCGAAAAAAATTAAGGTGCCCCAATTTCCAAATTTCAAAAAATCCAAATTGTCAAATTTCTAAATTTCAATTGTCAAAAACAGGGTTTTTCGCGATTTTATCGATAACAGCTCCGACGATTCCAATTATATTCATACATAAAATAGTCATTGATAAGCTCTATCAACTGCCACAAGTCCCTTATCTGTAAAAATTTCAGGAGCTGCGCCCCATCTATGCAAAGTTTGATTTCAGATTCCCATTTATCAGGCTTCAGCTGATACATCTTAAACAAAAAATTTTAAGTGGGAAAGAGTAAACATGAAAGTCTCTACAATCAATGTTCAGTAACATTTTCAAGTAAAATTGGAAATAAGCTTGAAATTTGAGAAAATGTGATTATTGTCAAAAACAGGGTTTTTCGCGATTTTATCGATAACAGCTCCGACGATTCCAATTATATTCATACATAAAATAGTCATTGATAAGCTCTATCAACTGCCACAAGTCCCTTATCTGTAAAAATTTCAGGAGCTGCGCCCCATCTATGCAAAGTTTGATTTCAGATTCCCATTTATCAGGCTTCAGCTGATACATCTTAAACAAAAAATTTTAAGTGGGAAAGAGTAAACATGAAAGTCTCTACAATCAATGTTCAGTAACATTTTCAAGTAAAATTGGAAATAAGCTTGAAATTTGAGAAAATGTGATTATTCAATTGCTAACTGTTGGAAACTGTTGATTCTAATAAATCATTCACTATGAAGAGATAACAGATCTCGTGTGTCTCCAGCGTTATTGTCCTGTCACCAGCTGGCTTAGATCTTTGAGTAGTGGACTTGAGATTCGCGTGAACACTAGCGTCAGGTGATCAATTTTCATAACGGCAAGGAAAGTTGTGTGAGTGCGCCACACCAGATTTTTGATAATGTACTTATTGCACTTAATATGCACCTAATTTAATGTATTGCACCTAATATAATGTACTTATCGTATAGATGAATAAAGAATGAAAAGAGTACCTTACTATTCCTCTACAAATATAGATATAATATTATGTCATTCCTCAAATGCTGATGAGCTAATACAAACACAAATACAATACATATAAACACAATGGCGCTCAAGCCTGTACGCAGCTTTATATATTACAAAGTTTTGTTACATTCATCAAGGAAATGTTATTATTTGTATGGAGTGCAAACGTAGGGATAGGTTCCGTAGGAAATAGAGATTGTAGGAAGAAATTTCTAGTTTGAATTGTAGTGACAGAAATTCATTCATTCGTTTATTTTCAGACAGCAGAGTATGGAGAAGAGAGAGGGAAGAGTTGATGCTCTTTTGCTGTTTTCCTTCACTTGACAATCATGAATTTCATGAATCATGAATGCCTGAGCTTTGCACTATTCCTGGTACACACCGCTCTTAAAATTTTAGTGCAATATTCCAATGTTCTAATACGAGAATATAACAGTCTATTCCTGGATTGTGCTCTTTATATGGCTCCAGCTTCAATAGAATCAACATTGTTGAGTGATGAAGGAAGACTGAACCAATGACATAGACTACATTGTATCTAGAATGTATCCTATAGTGCGTTCCACGTTATAATGGCAGTGTCTGAATAGCAATGGTTTTGCCCATTGTCGCTTGTCGCTCATTCATCTCATTTTTCATTCCATTTTCATTTCACCACCTACATCACAAGGATGAGGGGCACGTCAACGAAGCGAATGAAAGTCACTACTTGTCAATCACACTCTTCACTGGAAATTCCTTCAGTGAATAGAGTGGATTGTTTAGAAGGTATGTTTTTAGAGCTTGCTCAAATGGTTTAGGCTCTTTTATACTTTTTATATCGTGTGGCAAGCAATTATGAAAGCGGAAACCATGTGGCTGTCTATGTGTTTTTAGCAGTCCACTGTATGGGAGGTCGAAATCGTTTTTTCCTCTTGTATTATGTCCATGTATATTGTGTCTACATGACCTAACCGTTACATACTTTTTATAGAATTGTCTAGTAGATATAGAGGGATATTACTGTAAAGATTCTGTCCCTCCTGAAATAAGGCCTGCAGCGTTATCTCTCTCTTGCTTTGGTCTGTTGCCAGATGGTCTTTCAAAAATGTAGAATTAATGATTTATTTACAAAATATTTCATCTTAAATATGAAAATCCATTATGAGATAATTTTAAAATATAATTTCTTGCTTGATAAAATTATTATTGATTATTTTAAACAAGAATGGACAGTTGATATTACATTAATAAGCCTGTATCAGCTACCGTGTATTGGAGACATTGACAAGACAGAGGTTCGGCAACGTTGTTTTCCCATCTTCAACCACTGCCATTATAACGTGGACCCCACTATAGTCATGTTGCAGCAATGACTCTGTGGTAATGGAGGCCAATAAATGAGGATTACATTGTTTTTAACTCTGAAGCAAGGAGATGAAAATAGAAATCGAGTGACATTTCTGGGAATTTGTAACAAGAGATTAAATTTAAAGTTTGTTTATTTTCAGTCGTACAATTATTATTACAGTTATATGAGGAGGCACAACAGGCTTATGCCTAAAACTGTCATTTTTTAAATGTATACTACAGTCCGAAACAAAATCTAGGTTAAGCTACTATTACCCATCGAAATAACAATTAATTCACACTAAAAAATGAAAAAAAAACATCATCAATCACAAATAGATATACTTTGGATTCGATTTAGAATGATATACTATGTTTGCTACAATATTTGTTGATATACTATGTTTGCTACAATATTTGTTGATATACTATGTTTGCTACAATGTACTATTCTACACTAACAGCATATTGTTACTATTTTGGACTTTCTGAAGTGAACATGTTTTCTGGAAAAAGAGAAATGAACGAAAATAAGTTTCTCTTGCTGAATTTTTCTTCTTGTGAGATCAGCTGGATGATCCCACATATGCACTCGTTCACTCTCTCCCATTACGGTATCGACAGACGACAAAATTTCCAGCTGTTTTTCCAAGGACGTATTCATCCTTCAAATTTCCTCCAGCGAGTTATCTCAGGGTTGAGACCTAGCGCAATCGAATATCCATATCATAAACCTACTTTATTCCAAATTTCGTGAGAATCGTTAGAGCCGTTTTCGATATATATCTATATATATATAAAAGCGAAATGGCACTCACTGACTGACTGACTGACTGACTGACTCACTCACTCACTCACTCACTCGCAAAACTAAAAATCTACCGGACCAAAAACGTTAAAATTTGGTAGGTATGTTCAGTTGGCCCTTTACAGGCGCACTAAGAAATCTTTCGGAAATATTTCAACTCTAAGGGTGGTTTTTGAGGGTTTAAAGTTCGTCTTTTAGCATGTATATTCTTCTTATCCCAATCTCCTAATTATAATATTGAAATGTCCATACCATATATTTTGATATAGAACTATAATCTAGAGAGAGTACCTCTTCGAAACAGTTGTTAACTGGTAACTAAATTAATACCTTTGTCAGGTTGGCATTAAGTTGAGTTGACTTTGTTAGGTTGGCACCAAGTTGAAGATTGAAATGCATTTATCGTGGAAAAATTGATTGGGCACTGCTACTTCAATCAGAGCTATTCCTGGGAATATTATATCCCCTGATATGGCGAGCGAAACGAGCCCGCTGATCTAATTTTTTACGGGGGTCCAGGGGGCGGAGCCCCCTGGCTAGACGGATATGGCGAGCGAAGCAAGCCTGACGGCTAGTACAAACATAAAAATATCTAAACATTCAAACATTTAAAAATATAAACAGAAATTGCTCGTTTAGGATGAAAATAACGAGCGGAACTCGGTGCCCCGATATTAAGCTCTAAACACGTCATGAGGCCATATTTAGATCAAAATTATTTTCGTACCTGTCATTGTGTACCCTGGAACGTGTGCTGTTTCGGAACTGTTCTATTCCGATATATCATGATGGTATTCCCAGAAATGTCCCTCTATTTATATTTCCATCGCGTAGCTTCAGAGTAGAGAACAATGTACACATTCATTCATGCCTTGGCCTTGTTTCCATTAACACTGATTCAGCGCTGCAACATTACTGTAGTGTGGCACACGTTATCATGGCAGTGGAGTAAGATAGTTTGCATTTGGTGATAATTCACGCAATTTTTTTCACTTTCCTTTCCCTATCACCATAGGTAAGGAAAGTATTGCTTTCCAAAAAAAATTAAGGTACCCCAATTTCTAAATTTCTATACGTTTCAAGGTCCCCTGAGTCAAAAAAGTGGGTTTTGGGTATTCTGTATGTGTGTGTGTGTGTGTGTGTGTGTGTGTGTGTGTGTGGTGTGTGTGTGTGTGTTGTGTGTGTGTGTGTGTGTGTATGAGTGTATGTGCGTCTGTGTACACTATATCTCATCTCCCAATCAACGGAATGACTTGAAATTTGGAACTTAAGGTCCTTACACTATAAGGATCCGACACGAACAATTTCGATCAATTGCAATTCAAGATGGCGGCTAAAATGGCGAAAATGTTGTCAAAAACAGGGTTTTTCGCGATTTTCTCGAAAACGACTCCAACGATTTTGATCAAATTCATACCTAGAATAGTCATTGATAAGCTCTATCAACTACCACGAGTCCCATATCTGTAAAAGTTTCAGGAGCTGCGCCCCATCTATGCAAAGTTTGATTTCAGATTCCCAATTATCAGGCTTCAGATACAATTTGAACAAAAAATTTCAAGTGGAAAAGATTGAGCATAAAAATCTCTACAATATAATGTCCAGTAGCATTTTCACCTAAAATTGAAAATAATCTCCAAAATAGAGAAAATAGCATTATTCAATTGCAAACTGTTTGCAACTGTTGATTCTATTGAATCATTCACTATGAAGAGATAGCAGACTCCGTGTGTCTGCAGCGCTATCGTCCTGTCACCAGCTGGCTCAGATCTTAGAAAAGTAGACTTGTGATGCGCGGGAACACAAGCGTCAGTTGATCAATTTTCATAACGGCAAGGAAAGTTGTGCGAGTGCACCACACCAGATTTTTCTTGAATCTATACAAGCTATTCAATTTTAACTGTCACATTATTTTGCAGACCTTCAGCATATCCTTCTGTTCATTTTTACCCCGTTCCATTTCTTCCATCAACTTTTTCGTTTTCTTGATTGATTTTCTTTTACAGTTTTCCATATTTAGTTCCTATTTATAATAAATTTTTTTCTCACTTTCTTATCTTCTTTTCAGTAACTTGTTTTCTGATTTCTTAATCAAGTTTCATCTCAATTTTTTATATCAAGTTCTCATTTCTAAAACAGTTTTTTCTCTAAGAAACTTTTTTTTCTATATCATTTTCTAGTTTTGTTTTGCTTTTTAATTTTAAGTTCTCAATAATTATTTCTTAATCATTTGTGTCATACCATATGTGTAAATTAGGTTTGTTTTGGGGTTTAGCTGTAAACCTTTTCGAGTTGTTCTTCTTCCATGAAATGTATTCTCAATAAATGAATTAAGATATGAGAACAACGTTGCCGAACCTCTGTCGTGTCAATGCCTTCTATAGACGGTAGCTGGTACAGGTTTATTGATGTAGCAATATAGTTCATTCTAGTTCAAAATAATCAAACATATTCCATTAAGCAAGAAATTATATTTCTCAATAAATTTATAATGAATTCAAATAATTAAGATGAAATATTTTTTCAAGTTTTTAGTTTGTAGTGTTTTAAAATAACCCTTGCTGTAGTGAGGCCCACTTTGAAATGGTAGTGGAGGAAGATAGGAGAACAACGTGACCGAACCTCTGTCTTGTCAATGCCTTCTATAGACGGAAACTGATACAGGTTTGTTGATGAAATATTAACTTTTCATTATCATTTAAAATACTCATTATATTTTATTGAGCAAGGAATTATATTTCTCATAATGAATTTCCATAATAAAGATAAAATATCTTGTTAATTAACTATTAGTTCTACATTGTTAAAAGACATTCTGGCAACAGAGCAAAGCGAGATAGCGTTATCCGATTTGTTGAATGATAGACAAGGATAGCAATGCCATTGCTAATCGAACACTTCCATTATAACGTGGACCTCACCATGGAGTGACAGTGGAACTGATTCTGTTCAGCGATAAATGTCACTAGCCATAAATCTCAAGGCTTCGATGCAGCCGGAAAATGAGTTTTCCCAGTTTTCCTTCACTTACAGTGGCGATTTTCATTTTCTCTGACGCATTGCCCGCTTATCTCTCCACAGGTTGAAACACCACCGATTTATGAAGTTACATCAGTATAATTATTATTTACTTTCTCATTTGTTCATTATTCACAATCAACTCAAGGACAAATAAACATACTACAGTTTAATCGTTATTCATATTTCATTTGATCTCTATTCTCATTGATCAATTTTTATACTTTGTAGAATTCTTTGAATAATTAGCAATACCGTCATTTAAAGGTGCGTACAGATTTACGCGCCGCGAACATGAGCAATTCACTTTTAATCAGCTGATGCCAAGCTTTTTATATCTGTATCTTACCGTTTCTGTAAAGATACAGATATAATCAGCTGATTAAAAGTGATTTGCTCATGTTAGCGGCGCATGTATCTGTAGGTACGCACCTTAATGTAGATTAGTGTATAAGGCAGTAAATATTGTAACATACATAGATAATGAACTCCAATTTAATCTAATTTCTCGCTTCCTCTCTCTTTCCCCTTCCTCACTCACTCTTTTCCTCTGCTCTTCTTCTTCCTTCGCTCTCTCTTCCTCCCTCTCTCTCCCGTTCGTGTGTTGATGGGAAGGATAATAATTATTTTATATCCCTTCCAGAAAATCGAAAATTATTATTTGTTGAAACACCACCGATTTATGAAGTTACATCACAATATTATATTATCGTTATTCTAATTGCATTTAATCTTCATTCTCATTGATTAATTTCTCATACTTTGTGAAATTCGTTGAATAATTAGCAATACCGTTATTAAATGTAAATTAGTGTATAAGCAAGTAAATATTGTTACATACATAAATAAAGAACTCTAATCTCATTCAATCTGATCTAGCTACTATCCAAACAACATTTTTTGGAATTTGTGGTTTTCACGTTATCAAGTCGTTCTCATTCAATGTACGTAGGTATCTCTACTTGTGGTGCGGTTCAAGTCATGTTTATAGGTGCGTACAGATATACGCGTTGCAAACATGAACAATTCACTTTTAATCAGCTGACTGTATATGTACTTTCAAAGAAACGGTCAGATACAGATATAAAAAGCTTGGCATCAGCTGATTAAAAGTGGATTGCTCATGTTCGCGGCGCGTAAATCTGTACGCTCCATATGAACCGAAGTACGACAGCGAAACGAGTTTTAAAATATGCAACAGAGTTATGTTAGGAAATTGTGCATATTACGCCACCCAAAAAAATTTTCAAAAGCAGATTAATATTTCGAAGAACAAAGGAGAAGATGTACAGGACATTAGTAAAGCCGGTTGTGACGTATGGAGCTGAAACATGGACAATTTTGAACAAGGATTGATTGATTGATTGGGTACTTTATTTGGGATGAGAGGAAAGATGGGAGAGGATTAGATTAGATTTCTTTATTTATGTATGTTACAATATTTACTGGCTTATACACTAATTTACATTAAATGACGATAATGCTAGTTATTCAACGAATTTCACAAAGTATAAATAAATAACCAATCAATGAGAATAAATATAGAATGCAATCATTAGAATAACGAGAATATAATAATGTGATGTAACTTCATAAATCGGCGGTGTTTCAACAAAAATAATTGTCGATTCTTTTGGAAGGATATAAAATATCCTTCTCATCAACACACGAACGGGTTGTGATGAATTAGAGCTGTTGGGAATTATAACTCGAAGTAATGTTCAAATAAGAAACTCTACTTAATAAGTTAAAAGCAAGTTGATTTGAATCTTAGAATTATGGGATGAATGAGTGAATGAAATATAGAATGATAGTGAAAACAATATTGCATTGATAATTGAAATAAGATAAATGAAGCAAATGTTATAGGGTGAGATTCAACTAAAATTTCAGAAATTGATTGGGTAATATTAACAATATACAATAATAAAGAACAGAGAATTTTGAGATACAATATACAATACAATAGCTTACAATACAGCAAAATTATTGATGAATTTACATACTATAGACTAAGAAAATATTTATTGAACTGTATATGATACAAAAAAAGCAATTTGTAATAACTAAAGATAATACTGTTATGCATCTACATACTTTATGTAGTATTTACATCTACTATACTTTGATGAGAGAGGATAAGAGAGCGTTGATTTCATTCGAGAGAAAGATGTTCAGGAGGATATGGGGAGGGATCCCCTCCGATGCGATGAAGGAACCTGGAGAGCTACGTAAAATAATTAGATTGGCGAAGCAATTGGAAGAGAGAATATTGTTTGTTCCATAAAGGCAAGACGAATTGAATGATTGGGACATGGTGGGAATAGGGCAGGAGAGAGAGCCATTAAGAATGATGAATAGAATGATAATCGGAGCTATGAGGAGAGGAAGACCAAGAAGAAGATGGCTGAATGACGTGTTGGATGATCTCCGTGTGCTGAGAGTGGCAAACTGGCGCAGGAGCGTGATGTATGGAGGCGTCATGTTGAGGAGGCCAAAGTCCACACAGGACTGTAGAGCCAAATAAAGTAAAGTAGGTATGATCCGGGGTATTACCAGGGTATTTCATCCAGTTACACCACATCGATTTTTACTTTCCTTTCCCTATTACCATAGGTAAAGAAGGTATTGCTTTCCGAAAAAAATTAAGGTTCCCCAATTTCTAAATTTCTATACGTTTCAAGGTCCCCTGAGTCCAAAAAAGTGGTTTTTGGGTATTGGTCTGTATGTATGTATGTGTGTGTGTGTGTGTGTGTGTGTGTGTGTGTGTGGTGTGTGTGTGTGGTGTGTGTGTGTGGTGTGTGTGTGTGTGTGTGTGTGTGTGTGTGTGTGTGGTGTGTGTGTGTGTGTGTGTGTGTGGGTGTGTGTGTGTGTGTGTGTGTGTGTGTGTGTGTGTATGTGTATGAGTGTATGTGCGTCTGTGTACACGATATTTCATCTCCCAATCAACGGAATGACTCGAAATTTGGAACTTAAGGTCCTTACACTATAAGGATCCGACACGAACAATTTCGATCAAATGCAATTCAAGATGGCGGCTAAAATGACAAAAATGTTGACAAAAACAGGGATTTTCGCAATTTTCTCGAAAACGGCTTCAACGATTTCGATCAATTTCATACCCAAAAAAGTCATTGATAAGCTTTATCGACTGCCACAAGTCCCATATCTGTAAAAATTTCGTGAGACCCGCCCCATCTACGCAAAATTTGATTTCAGATTCCCTATTATCAGGCTTCAGATATAATTCAAACAAGAAAAAAATAATTGGAAAAGATTCAGCATGAAAGTCTCTACAATTTATGTCAAGTAACATTTCACCTAAAATTGGAAATAAGCTCGAAATGCGAGAAAATAAGATTATTCAATTGCAAACTGTTGGTTCTATTGAATCATTCACTATGAATAGATAGCATACTTCGTGTGTCTGCAGCGCTATTGTCCTGTCACCAGCTGGCTCAGATCTTAGAATAGTAGATTTGATATGCGCGGGAACACTAGCGTCAGTTGATCAATTTTCATAACGACAAGGAAAGTTGTGTGAATGCGCCACACCAGATTTTTACTAGTAGTTCTGTGAACAGTGGACATCGCGCAGTTATAAATCACAACCTATTCTGTCCATCAGAATAAATTCTGTCCTTTCGTGTCGGCGAGATATCGGTGTGAAAAAGGCTAATGGCTGTTGGGGTTGGTGTAACAAAAATGCTAACATCAAAGGCTAATCTCCTTCAAGACATGCCTTCTAAACTTCACCATCACACTCACTCTTTCCCGCTCCTCCTCATTATCAAGATCCTGTCCTCCGTGCACTATTGACAAGTCAGTCCCATTCTTTTTCTCACTCTGACATTCATCTTAGTCTTCGGCTTCCTCTTCTTCTCCTCCTCCTCCTCCTCCTCCTCCTCCTCCTCCTCTCCTCCTCCTCCTCCTTCTTCTTCTTCTTCTTCTTCTTCTTCTTCTTCTTCTTCTTCTTCTTCTCTTCTTCTTCTTCTTCTTCTTCTTCTTCTTCTTCTTCTTCTTCTTCTTCTTCTTCTTCTCCTCCTCCTCCTCCTCCTTCTTCTTCTTCTCTCCTTCTCCTACTCCTTCTTCTTCTTCTCCTCCTCCTCCTCTCCTTCTCCTCCGGCTCCTTCTTCTCCTTCTCCTATCTACTTCCTCTTTTTCTCTCCTTCTTCTTCATCTTCTCCTTCTTCTTCCTCATCTCCTTCTTCCTCTCCTTCTTCTACTCCTTCTTCTTCTCCTCCTCCTGCTCTTCCTTCTTCCTCTTCATCTCCTCCTCCATAGTCATCTTCTTCCTTATCTTCTTCTTTCTCTCCTTCTCCTACTCCTTCTTCTTCTTCTCCTCCTGCTCTTTCTTCTTCCTCTTCTTGTCCTCCTTCTCCATAGTCATCTTCTTCCTCATCTTCTTTTTCTTCTTCTTCTCCTCATTTGGGTTTCTTCTTCATCTCCTCCTCCTTCTCCCCTCCTTCCTATTCTTCTTTTTCTTCTCATTCCCCTCCATCTTCATTTTCTTCCACCATCTGCTGCCACCCTTTTTATAATGCTTCCACACTGTCATTATTTCTCTGTCAACATCAGTACAATTGCAAGCGTTGATGTTCTATATAGAGGAGTTGTGACAGTTTCATGTGGATCTCATCAATAATCCTCATTGTCACCATCACTTGAATGAGGATCAAGAATGTTCTGCATAAGAAATTCTGACATTTTGGAGCCGATCTCTCTTTTCAAAGTCTTGGCATCTGAACACTGATTCCTGTACCCAGATTAGCAGCAAGGTTCCATGTCACCTGATCTAATCTATCTTTCCTGACATCTGAATTCTGTCTTCTCCTCCTACTTCTTCTTCTTCTTCTTTTACTTCTTCTTCTTTTCCTTCTTCTCCATCTTCTTCTTCTTCTTCTTCTTCTTCTTCTTCTTCTTCTCCTTCTTCTCCTTCTTCTCCTTCTTCTCCTTCTCCTCCTACTTCTCCTCCCTCTCCTTCTTCATTTGAATTCTGTGACTTGAGAAAATAATGAGAATCCAGATAGATGCTACAAATCTAGTCAGTAAGTCACTCGACGTTTCGACGTTCGGAATCGATTACTTCGATATCCGTTCAAGAAGTAGAAGATTTATCAAGATTTGCTCACTCTGGAGACTCCTAGGCTCCTCTCAACACAGTGTATCAGTGCTTACCAACGGATTCTGTCGAGTCAAACCAAGAAATAATCGACCGAAGTGAAGCTGATGTCTCAGTTTCGACTCGATCGGCTTTTGTCTGTCTGTTTGTACCGCAGTCACAGACGCAGTTATTGTCCGATTTATATGAAAACTAGCCGTCAGGCTCGCTTCGCTCGCCATATCCGTCCAGCAAGGGGGCTCCGCCTCCTGCACCCCCGACTGGATCGTCCAAGAATAAGATCAGCAGGCTCGCTTCGCTCGCCTGAATTTTTATCATATGTTAGGACAATCCAGTCGGGGGTACAGACTAAACTTCTGGCTAAACGGGTATGGCGGGCGAAGCGAGCCTGACGGCTAGTAATATAATATTCCCAGGATTGAAGTAGCAGTGCCCAATCAATTTTCCGCGATAAATGCATTTCAATCTTCAACTGGGTGCCAACCTAACAAAGTCAACTCAACTTAATGCCAACCTGACAAAATTATTAATTTAGTTGCCAGTTAACAACTGTTTTGAAGAGGTACTCTATCTAGATTATAGTTCTATAGTAACATATGATATGGAAATTCCAATTATAATTAGGAGATTGGAAGAAGAAGAATATACATGCTAAAAGACGAACTTTAAACCCTTAAAAACAACCCTTAGAGTTGAAATATTACCAAAAGATTTCTTAGTGCGCCTCTAAAGGGCCAACTGAACATACCTACCAAATTTGAACGTTTTTGGTCCGGTAGAGTTTTAGTTCTGCGAGTGAGTGAGTGAGTGAGTCAGTCAGTCAGTCAGTGGGTGAGTGAGTGCCATTTCGCTTTTATATATATCGATATCGGGGACCGAGCTTTGCTCTAGAGTACAGAAGCATAAAAATTTTATTACGAAAGAAGAAATTATGATAACATGCATAGTTCATACAGAAATGTTCCATCTAATCACAGTAAATGAAGATTGATTCCCAGAGGAATGCAATAATTTCCCTCACAAAGGCCCGGTTGCAAAAAAGCCGGTTGAATTTTAATCCCTATTAATTTCACGTGAACCAAATCAGAGAAGACCATTTCAAATAGATGGATCTACTGGAATTATCAGGATTGGAAATAACTCGGCTTTTTTGGCACTAAGTACCTGATTGAATGATTACAAAAGTTCAACAGCTGAGTCATAATTTTGAAACAGTCCCACACACATGAACTCGCTCACTCACTTCCATCATCAACAGACCGGCGACGAAATAATCATTATCAGCTGCTTTTCCAAGGATGAATAATAATTATCCTTTTAATGTCCTTCAGCGAGTTTTCCCAGGGATGAGACCTAGTGCAATCGAATTCTTATATTATAAGCCTTCTATGTTCTTAATTTCGTGAGAATAGTTAGAGCCGTTTTCGAGATCCGGTGAAATACAAACATAATATGTTTATATTATAAACATCTAAACATCTAACATCTGAACATATAAACATCTAAACAGGAATTGCTCGTTTAATAGTATAGAATTTGGTATACAAGTACTTTGAAACAAGGCACGTCGACGTATATTAAAGGTTTTTTTTTAAATTTCGCATTTTCAAGATAATACAAAATGGGAAGGAGTCTCCTTCGTACGCCAATATTACGGTGAAAATCAGACTATAGAATTTTGCATCATAAATCAGCTGTCGAGCGGATTATCAATTGCATGCAATGACGCATGCAATTGATATCTCAATGTTACTCAGTAAAAAATTAGCTGCTGTATGGACTATCAGTTGCATGCAATTAATAACTGGAAGTAACATAGTACTGTCTCTCGACCTTTCTCTGCTTTGAATTGAACTCGGTCATTCGAAGTGATGAATAGATAAATACTAGTAGTTCCGCGAACAGTAGTTCTCGCGCAGTTATTAACACAGCCTCCTCTGTTTATACTGTCCATCAGAGTAAGTACTGTCCTGTCGTGTCGGCGAGATATCGGTGTGAAAACGGCTAATGGATGTTGGGATTGGTGTATCAATAATGCTAACATTGAAAACTAATCTCCTCCAAGACATACTGGTAACAGATCAATCCGAGTTGAAAGCAGAGAAAGTTCGAGAGAAAATAGAATGTTACTCTCTTGCATGCGTCTTTGCATGCAATGAATAGTCGAAACGACACCTTATTATTTTACTGAGTTACATTGAGATATCGATTGTATGCGTCATTGCATGCAATTAATAATCCACTCGACAGCTGATTTAAGATCAATCTATACTATTGTCTGATTTTAACAGTAATATTGACATTCGAAAGATACTCCTTTCCCTTTTGTATTATCCTTGAAACGCAAAATTCCAAAGAAACCTCTATTTTTATCGACGCAACATGTTTCAAAGTACTTGTATAGCAAATTTTATCCAAATCGGACAAAAACTGCGACTTTAACTACGGTACAAACAGAAAAAAACTAAAGAAGAAGAAGAAGAAGAAGAAGAAGGAGAAGAAGAATAAGAAGAAGAAGAAGAAGAAGTAGAAGAGGAAGAGGTGGAAGAGGAGGAGAAAGAAGTAGAAGGAGAAGAAGGAGAAGAAGAAGAAGAAGAAAAAGAAGATGTAGAAGAAGAGAAAGAGAAAAAGGAAGAAGAAGAATTTATTTTAGCGCAGCAGTATAGGAGAGAGGAATTAGTTAATTTGAAATTCAAATGTGATACATGTAGCTAGATCCTGAAGGGAGAGGAAATGCCCTATAAATAAACAAGAGCGTTCAGGTTGTGTCAAAATGTATATATATGCTTTCCAGTTCTTAGTTTCTCTCGTGGTTTTTCCACTATATTTGATAAATTCACGAATAATTCTCTTTTCCCCGGTCTATTACTCGGTTGCACAAGAGCCGGTTAAATTTTAACCGTGATCAATTCCAAGAGAACCAATCAGAGAAGGCCTTTTTCATAAGACGGTTTCTCTGATTGGTTCTCGTGATTGAAATAGTTTAATCACGGTTAAAATTTAACCGGCTTCTGTGCGATCGGTAGGTACTATGATGATTTGATAGCTTCCATGGATTCCCATTGGATCATTATTCCAGGGAATATTATTATTATTATAATTGATTCTGATGACAGAAAAATCTGGTGTGGCGCTCTCACACAACTTTCCTTGCCGTTATGAAAATTGATCACCTGACGCTAGTGTTCCCGCGCATACTAGTTTACTATTCAAAGATCTGAGCCAGCTGGTGACAGGACAATAACGCTGGATACACACAAGATCTGCTTTCTCTTCACAGTGAATGATTTAATAGCATCAACTGTTGCCAACAGTTTGCAATTGGATAATCACATTTTCTCAAACTTCAAGCTTATTTTCAATTTTAGGTGAAAATGTTACTGTACATTGATTGAAGAGATTTTCATGCTCAATCTTTTCCACTCGAAATTTTCTGTTTGAATTATATCTGAGACCTAATAATCGGAAATCTGAAATCAAACTTTGCATAGATGAGGTTGAGCTCCTGAAATTTTTACAGATATGGGACTTGTGGCAGTTGATAGAGCTTATCAATGACTTTTCAAGGTATGAATTTAATCTCATATGAATTTATATCTCATCTCCCAATCAACGGAATGACTTGAAATTTGGAACTTAAGGTCCTTACACTATAAGGATCCGACACGAACAATTTTGATGATCAAATGCAATTCAAGATGGCGGCTACAATGGCGAAAATGTTGTCAAAAACAGGGTTTTTCGCGATTTTCTCGAAAACGGCTCCAACGATTTTGATCAAATTCATACCTAAAAAAGTCATTAATAAGCTCTATCGACTGCCACAAGGTCCATATCTGTAGAAATTTCAAGAGCACCGCCCCATCTATGCAAAGTTTGATTTTAGATCCCAAATTATCAGGCTTCAGATACAATTCAAACAAACAAATGTAAGTGGAAAAGATTCAGCATGAAAATCTCTACAATTTGTGATCAGTTACATTTCCACCTGAAATTGAAAATAAGCTCGAATTGCGAGAAAATGAGATTATTCAATTGCAAACTGTTGACAAATGTTGATTCTTTTAAATCATTCACTATGAAGAGATAGCAGACTTCGTGTATCTGCAGCGCTATTGTTCTGTCACCAGCTGTCTCAGATCTTAGAATAGTAGATTTGATATGCGCGGGAACACTAGCGTCAGTTGATCAATTTACATAACGGCAAGGAAAGTTGTGTGATTGTGCCAAACCAGATTTTTTCTCTCTCTTCTTGCTTGTGTTTAGTTTCTTGTTTTTGATGCAGCGCTCTATTAACTCTTTCGACCTTATAGCACCAACCTATATTGGTAATAGATTTAACTTGTTTCATTTTTTACATTTAAGTTACTGTTTAATGAAAGTTAAAATTAAAATTATGTTTGAAAAAAGTAAAATTTATAAGTTGTTCAAGAAATGATTTTGATTATCTTGTATTCCTTAATGCTTTTCTTGATAGGAATTCTTCCCCCACACACGGATTTATAATCTAAGTGGGGAAATATATTTCCTTGATTTGTTTTGGTATAACTATTATTGTTATTGATTATTTTGTATAAATAATAATTTATGATTTTTTGTAGAAATAAAATTGAATTGAATTGGAAATTGAATTGGATTGACACTGCCACAGAACAAAACTTCAGTCTGCACAGTGCATGACAGCAAGAGTGGACTTTGAAGCAGCGAAATCAAATCCCATGGTTCTCTCGGAAACCACCAGGTTTTGGCTTACCAAGCATGGTCGACTCTAAACAGAATCAAACCCAATCATGGTCGATGTGTTGACTTGTATAAATGGAGCAAAATACCATCACCCACCTGTGAGTGTTAGGAAAGGCAAACGATTGACCACATTGTGAAAGAGTGCCCAATCACGGACTTTAGAGGAGGAACAGAACAAAATAATTGATGGCAACTTCAGATTCAATGGCCTATCTGAATGGACTGGATATATGTATTATTGAATAAATTGTTTTTACCATTTATGGTAACTTTGTTATCATTTCTTTATGTTACCATTTATGGTTTATTTTTATATCTTGAGACAAGGGATCATTCCCATATTATAATCCAGGAGAAGTGAAGATGGAAATGAATACTGATTAATGTCTTGGAAGCCATACGCTAAATAAATAAATAATGGCAGTGTTCGATTAGCAATTGTATTTCCATCCTTGTCTATCATTCAACAAAGCAGATAACGCTATCTCTTTTTTCTTGCCAGATCGTCTTTTAACAATGTAGAATTGATAATTGATTGAAATATTTCATCTCAATCATTAAAATTCATTACAAAATGAAATTTTCTAGCTGAATTAATATAATTGATTATTTTAAACGGGAATAAAGAGTTAATAATACATATCAATAAACCTGTATCAGCAACCATCTGTAGAAGGCATTTACAAGACAGAGGATCGGCATCGTTTCCTCCTGTCTTTCTTCACGGCCATTGAAACGTGGACACCACTATAGTGAAATATCGTTATCTAATCAAAACCCTATTTTTATAAGGGAGGCAGAAATGATAGTTTTATGAATTATGATTCGCCAGAGAAGTCATTTTCATATTTACTCACATTGGAAGTGTTGTAACTGATTGACTGTTAGTAGATAAAACGTACCTGAAAAAAAATAAAATTATCATTAGAGACACATTTATAACTGTCGAACAAATATACATATCATGAATACAATATAAGGGAATCTACCTCATCTATCTATATAATAAGAGAGAGTAGGGTTGTGTTTGTTCGTGTGTTCGTTTGTTCGCATCAAAACATGTCAACTTGTGGATTGCATACCGGAAAAACGGGAATGATTTAGATCTCCAAAATTTTGCACATAGATTCAAAAAATATCAATCTTGTGCACCTGGAAGGCCAAATTTTAATTTTCCTTCTAGATTTTTCAGAATTAATGTTTAAATTCCATCAATGGTACATTCGATTGCATTGAAAAATCACCAAATCATATGGTCGAAATTGAAAAAGGAACATCTGTTTTTATATTGCTTTCTACCTGGAAAACATAGTTTTGAAACTTCGTTTCCCTGATGCAATGTTTAGGCCTACACGTGGCATGGATTATCAATTTTTCAGCTAGAACAATTTTTGAGACAAAGTGCTAAATAAACGTCTACAGTTTCATCAATGCTGTATCGGCAATATGAAAACGCATGCAGTTAATATGTCTTTGAATGAAGGTGTTGTTATTTACATAACGAAATTATATTCTTCCATCTTCATTTAATTAAAATTTCAAAATTATTCGAGCCCTGATAGAATGACTGACTCGTATTGGTGACAATGATTCCTAACAACATAACCTAAATCTAAAACCTGAAAACCGGTCGTCTGATTGGCACTGCCGATTGCGCTATCTATCGGTAAAAGTTATAACAATTATATCAGCTGAGCAGCTACCAAAAATGGCTGACTCCAGATCACGCGGTTCAGATTTGAATTGCAGATCAAAAATATTTGTTGGCTGGTATTTTGAATAGAATAAAATATTTTTAAAATTGTATTATTTTTTATCGTCTACTAATATTAAGAATATAATAATTATCATACGAACATATTCAATTCAATTCAATTCAATTCAGTTTATTTCCAAAAACATAATACACGAATAAGAAATACAATATACAACATATTTTGGAATCCCCCTACTAGACTATCCATCTGTGTGTAGGGGGGAAGTTCCACTTTATACATAATAAGCTTAATCTGCTCATAGTAAATAATAGAGAATACACTTATATTATGGATGTATTATTAATATTCTGATTACAGAATAGGTAATATATGTGCTGATGTATATTTAAGAATGAGTATGTAGGAATATGTATGTAGGAATAAGTATACTTAATACCTTGATTGATAAAAGAATAAATAAAGAAGAAATAACAATATTTTTTTGAAGACCGCAGTGGCAGGGATTCCAGAAATTCTCAGAAGAGAGAATGAAAAAAAAGCATAAACCAGAAAGGCAAAACAGTCAAATCGGTTATATCAATGATAAAATAAATACCAATCAATTGTCTGGAAACCTTGAAGTCGTATATATTTCATGAGTTAATCAAATTTCTGGTTGTGGTATTGAATTCAGTTGACTCAATGACAGACACCTCTATTATGCTTTCTCATCTGAGCTTAGACCTTCTAACCTATCACAATGTAAGTTTCAAAATAGAGATGCTCCCCATGTTACCGAGAGCGAAAAAGTGACACTTTAGTATTAGGTTTCAGGGAGTAAAGTAAGTACTTTAGACAGTAGGTGGAGGAAAATTATTATATTTTTCAATGTTTTCATAATAAATTTTCATAATCAAGATTAGATATTACTTAGCTAATTACTAATTCTACATTGTTGAAAGACGATCTGGCAAGCGAGAAAGAGATAGCGCTATCCACTTTGTTGAATGCTAGACAAGGATAGCAATACCAATGCTAATCAAACACTGCCGTTATAACGTGGACCTCACTATATAATTCTCTCTCTGTCTCCTACACGATTGTATCAACACCCACGCATAATCCCGAAGGCCCCCCAGGTCAGCCATTTTCCAAAGTAAATCTCTCTCAGGGATATATTACAGTACAAGGATGTTTCAGGTTTCTCCATTGTAGACTTGAGTGTTTGCTATTGTTAACAAAAGCATGGCCTACAGCATATATGCGAAAATGCGAAATTTCTCCCTACGCAACCTTTGAACCTTCGATAATGTGGAGCATTATAATATATGTTAATAGCTTGTGTTATAGTGATATGTTCCCCCCCCTTAATACATTCGACCCCTTATCAGCGTAGCCTTTCTCTTCTTCACCTTATTCTTCTTCTCCTTCTTTTTTCCCCTCTTCTTCATCACCTCTTTTAATCTTTATTTCTTCTTCTTCTTCTTCTCTTCTTCTTCTTCTTCTTCTTCTTCTCTTCTTCTTCTTCTCTTCTTCTTCTTCTTCTCTTCTTCTTCTTTTTCTTCTTCTTCTTCTTCTTCTTCTTCTTCTTCTACATCCGAAAAGATAAACAACGAGCCCAAATGTATCTTCTCAAAGCAGCAAAAATGTTGCATCCGATAAGATACACATAAAAGCTACAAAGTCGATCTCTTTTGTGTACTACAACAAATTGCACCCCTCATGAACGAATGTTCCTACACATGAGATCCTCAACAAATGGACAGTCACTACCATCTTGGCTAATGAGCCCAGGACCAGTTTGGCTGAAGAAAATGAACCGAAATTCAAAGCAAGATTCATCAGTAGAAGAAGTTGAATTGATTGAGGCAAACCCAGAGTATGCTCACATTCGTCGCCCTGATGGACAAGAGTCCACTGTGTCGCTCCGTCACTTGCCCCTAAGATAACACGAAAATCTAGCCGGGTAGAATGATATGATAAACCATATGTTTTCGTTGTCATTGATTCATTCATGAATATCAAATGTTGTTGATCCGTTACTAGTAGAAAGTCATGTTCAATTTTATTTGATTAAAGCTCTACAAATGAAGAGTTTACTTATTTCAATGCGCTTGCTAGCCAACAATAGACTGTAATTTAGAAGACAATGAATTAAACCCACGTAACAAATTTGTATCTGCAATACAGCTTTCAATTCTGCTATTTATAGAACAATGAGATGTAAACATCCTCCAGTCAGCCTGTTAATAGCACATTTGACTGATAGAACTAAAATAGCTTGTACTTCCATTTGGCCTCCTCCACATATTATTAATTG
The DNA here is from genome assembly GCF_014356525.2 of Nilaparvata lugens. Lineage (NCBI taxonomy): Eukaryota > Metazoa > Arthropoda > Insecta > Hemiptera > Delphacidae > Nilaparvata > Nilaparvata lugens. The sequence goes on from NC_052512.1 coordinate 29,167,668, forward strand.
ACATTCAATTTGATTTACTCAAATGGATGCACTTGAATGATATAGTGAGGTCCAGGTTTCAATGACAGTGGAGGAAGATAGGAAATGAACGTTGCGGATCCTCTGTCTTGCCAATGCCTTCTATGGAGGGTAACTGATAGATGTTTATTCCTGTAACAATAACTGTCCATCCTCGTTAAAAATAATCCATTATATTTTATCAAGCAAGATATTTTTCAATAACTTCATAATGAATTTTCATGATCAAGATAAAATATTTTGTTATTCAATTTATATTTCTACATTGTTGAAAGACGATCTGGAAACAGAGCAAAGCGAGAGAGAGATAGCGCTATAAGGTTTGTTGAATGATAGACAAGTACAGCAATACAATTGCTAATCAAACACTGATATTATAACTGGAAACAGAGCAAAGCGAGAGAGAGATAGCGCTATAAGGTTTGTTGAATGATAGACAAGTACAGCAATACAATTGCTAATCAAACACTGATATTATAACTGGAAACAGAGCAAAGCGAGAGAGAGATAGCGCTATAAGGTTTGTTGAATGATAGACAAGTACAGCAATACAATATTGCTAATCAAACACTGATATTATAACGTGGACCTCACTTCAGTACTACATGGTAATGACAGCTCGTGGGTGAAGGAGGCTGATTGCATGTTATATTTGGCCAGGTAATCAAGGGGTCCCAGTATAACAAAGCTGCAACAAGCCTCTATTTTGAGAGAAGCCATTACTAGATGACTAGAAGCATCAAAGCTTGTCACGTTCAGGAATTTCAACATGATGTATTGAAATGAACAAAATCAATCATCAAAGAATGAGAACAGCAGGCTCGCTTCGCTTACCTGAATTTTTTATTTGAGCATTTTTATCATATGTTAGGCGATCCAGTCGGGGGTCCAGACTAAACGGATATGGCGAGCGAAGCAAGCCTGACGGCTAGTAATATAATATTCCCAGGAATAGCTCTGATTGAAGTAGCAGTGCCCAATCAATTTTCCCGCGATAAATGCATTTCAATCTTCAACTTGGTGCCAACCTAAAAATGTCAACTCAACTTGACGCCAACCTGACAAAGTTATTAATTTAGTGACCAGTTAACAACTGTTTCGAAGAGGTACTCTCTCTAGATTATAGTTCTATATTAACATATGGTATGGACATTTTTTCAATTATAATTGAAAGATTGGAATAAGAAGAATATACATGCTAGAAGACGAACTCTTCAAAAACCACCCTCAGAGTTAAAATATTACCGAAAGATTTCTCAGTGCACCTCTAAAGGGCCAACTGAACATACCTACCAAATTTTAACGTTTTTGGTCCGGTAGATTTTTAGTTCTGCGAGTGAGTGAGTGAGTGAGTGAGTGAGTCAGTCAGTCAGTGAGTGAGTGAGTGCCATTTCGCTTTTATTTATATAGATTAAACGAGAATCCAAATAAGATAGATTTTCCATTAGTAGTTAAAAAAGACAATACCTCGGAGTCCGTATTCCGAGTGTTATTACAGTATGGCGCTGCAACAAACCTCTATTTTGGGAGAATCCATTAGTAGATGACATTTGATGCTTGTCACGTTCAGGAATAGATCTATTGAAATTAAAAAATCAGTCAAAATAATAATTATTATCAAACGAAAATCCAAATTACATGGATTTTCCATTTGTTGTCAAAATACTTTTTTGTGTGAATTGAGTGACTGTTTCTGTTGAAATATCATTGAATTCCAGCATAGAATCAAGAATCCTCTCCGATTTATCGTGGACCAATTCCCAGTTTCACGAAGCCCAATTAAAACATTTGAACCAGACAATGTTTTTGTGAATTGAGTGACTGTTTTTGTTTGAATATCAATATCGGGGCTTCGAGCTTCGCTCATTATTCATTTATTGATAAAATAAACACAATCACTTAAAATGATTGGGGAAGACTAATTTTCACAGCCCAAAACTGTTTCTTCCCCGAAATTTGATTTATACACTATAAATAGTCCAAAAAGTAGGTTATTCTCCATAGACTTGAATTCAGGTCCAATTTTCAGTCAAAATATTTAAAAACATAACAGTTCTAATTCAGATTGTTTAAAAACCAAATTGAATATAGTTATTTGTGCAACTAGTGCGCAAAGTGACAGTTTGCTGCACCGAAAGAAACGTTTACGCCCGAGCCGTAGGCGAGGGCGGAATGGTTTCTTGAGTGCAGCGAGGAACTTTGCGCACGTATTTCACATTAAGGTTTTCCTACAGTTACCATTTAATATGAAAAGTGGTTAATTATGGGTAAAATTGCCTGAAATGCATCAAATGTTTTTCTGTGTAATTTTATTATTGATAAAAACCTTAATTTATTGTCAAATTGAATAAAAATGTTGTCCTTGGTTATAATATCTAATACTAATAATTAGCGCGTTGTGCTTGGTTGCACCTCTGCTCACTATAGCAGCCACAGCAGTCACTGTTACCAACTTCATTTTGATTTTGCTGCACTGTTGCTCCATATAACCTACTAAGTATTTTGCGTTGCCATGTTGCAAATCTGGAGTGCAGAAAAATTTTTCCCGCACTAGAGCAAAAAAGTGATTCTTTGCGTTCTGTAATCAGTGCAGCAATGGCCACTTTTCAACGTAACTGTAGGAAAAGAAAATAACACTCACTAATCACTTAGAACTGTAAACTGTTCTACTTTTTGGACCATTTATAGTGTATAAATAGCAACTCGGGGAAGAAACAGTTTTGGGCTGTGCATGTTAGTCCTTCTCGAAACATTTGAATAATTGTGTTCTTTTAATCAATAAATGAATAACGAGCGAAGCTCGGTGCCCCGATATTTTAGGATGATATACCATGTAAAGCCGCGTACAGATATACGCGCCTCCAACCCACACCGCGCACGCTCCGCCCTCGTTCCGTCATCCCACCGCAATCGCTCCGCCCCCACTCTTCACTCGCACCGATCATGAACGTTACGGGAGATGTTAGCTCTTCTCGCGTTCCACTCTTGCACCCTGGTCGAACCACCCTTGCTCCCCGGTCGATCATCAATCGCTCTGCTCGAGTGACGTTCGGTTGCAGAGCAGAGCGAAAGTCTGTACGCACATTTATGTCAACAAATCAGATATTTTGATCAAGTTGATTGAAATTTCTAGATAATATATCTCATGAAATAAGCTGATTGATTAAGAGCTCCCCAGCAACTGAGTGCATCGGCTAAAAACGTTTCATGGTTGAAGGATTGAAAGAATACTAACTAATTATTATTATTGAACGAAAATCCAAATTAAATTGTATGCTGTAATTCATGCCGAAGACTTCTGGAAAATTTCCATCGGTAGAAAAATCAATTTTCTTGATGAATTTGAAAACATCACGAACATAATTATGTTTCTATTTTGAATATAATTATTATTTTTGATTAATTAAGGATAAATTTACCGAACTTATATAAATTAATTTTCAAAACCATTAGGGATTAATTATTATCTTTTTGGTCGTGTTTATATTTTACAGCTGACTATTGGTCAGTTTATGAATTTCGGAGATGAGATACTTTGATTTTCCATAGACGCACTCTCTCATTCACTTCCATTGTCCAAAGACGACGAAAGTCGCATAAAAATCTCTACTATTAATGTTCAGATCTCGTGTGTCTCCAGCGTCATTGTCCTGTCACCAGCTGGCTTGGATCTTTGAATAGTAGACTTGAGATGCGCGTGAACACTAGCGTCAGGCTATCAATTTTCATAACAGCAAGGAAAGTTGTGTGAGTGCGCAACACCAGATTTTCTAATATTCATAACAGAGTGTTCTAATTTTTTTTTCAAATTCATAACAGATTCGTAACCTGTGTTTCATTACGGTATTTACTTCACTCACATACATTATGACTGATACTACGACACAGGTTCACTTAGAAACGGCTGTAATGGAGTTGCAATTCGTATTCAACATTCCTTCTTCTTGGTTTGCTCGTATGGGAGCATATTTTGCAGTGGAAAAAAGTCATACTGACCTACCATTTTATTGTTGAGAGGTAAACATCGTGAGCTGAAATTGAATACCTGTGTGTTAAACAATGAAAAATGAAAAAGCTTGAAACGAGAGTAATATGATTTCTTGGAGTAGATTAATCCACATATTTTCGAAAACTCATATCGTCTCCCAGTGAGACATGTGTAAAAAGTTTAGAGCCAAGTTTTGACAAGTTCATCCAGAAAGCTACTCTGCTCCATGGAGCGTGCCTCGAATTCTCTATTGATCAACCTTCCTGAAATATATATCACATTGCACCTTCTCCTCCCTTCCACACCCTTCTTCACTTTTCCTTCTTCTTTCTCTCATCCTTCCTTTTCCACTCTTTATTTCTGCTTTTTTTTCTATATTATTCCCTCTATTTTTCCGCTCTTTTTTCCTTCATCTTTTCTTCTCCCTACTTTCATCCTTCCTTTCCCACTCTCTATTCCTTCTATTCTCCCACTCTTTCTACCCTCAATTTCCTTCTTCTTTCTTTTATCCTCCCTTTTCCACTCTTTATTCCTTCCATTTTTCTATATTATTCCTTCTATTTTTCCACTCATTCTTTACTTTCCTTTCTTCTTTTCTTCATCCTTCCTTTCCTTCTATTCTTCCACTCTTCCTACCCTCACTTTTCTTCTTCATCCTTTCATCCTTCTTTTTCCACTCTTTATTCCTTTCATTTCTCCATATCATTCCCTCTATTTTTCCACTCATTCTACCTCCACTTTTCCTTTTCCTTTCTTCAACCCTTCTTTTTCCACTCTCAATTCCTTCTATTCTTCCACTCTTTCTACCTCCACTTCCCTTCTTCTTTTTTTCATCCTTCCTCTTCAACAAAGTTGGAAAAAGTACATTCGTCCAGTTCAAAGCCGAATTTGATACAGTTTGAACACTCATAAAAAGTTCAAAAACGTAAAATTAAGGAACAAATTATATGAATTTCATTGGAAATTTCTTCTTCTTCCCAACCGTGTCCTTGGAATAAGATTTTGACTGATATTTTTCTAGCTATTGACGTTTTTCAAAAATATCGAAAAATCTAAATATCTCGAAAACTAAGGTTGATATAAGAGAGTTTTACTGGTTATTTTTTGTTGCGAATTTGATGTAGAATCCATGGTCTTCGGCTGTTACACCTTTCGTGAGACACCCTGTATACTGGCTTATTGACCGAAGCGGAACTGAGGTTCTTAGTTTCGACTCGATCGGCTTTTGCCTGTTTGTACCGCAGCTACAGTCGCAGATATTGTCCGATTTGGATGAAATTTGTTATACAAGTTCTTTGAAACCACGCGCAGAAACGTATGTTTAACGATTTTTGATAAAACCTCAAGTTCTTTTATAATTCAAAAAACCGCAGACCAACCTCCACACAGAAAGTTGATTTTTCGTATCTAGGTCCGTTATCTTTGAAGATACAGGCATTTTTATTCTTTTCAAAACGAAAGATCCTTGGATTCACAATACGTTAAGAGTAAATCTTCCCCACATAAGTAAAAAATCAGCTCTCATTTTTTAGAATAGAGATAATTGTGCCACTCTAAAATTTGCTGTATTGAATGAATGGTATCGATGGAATGATGAAGGAATGCTATCGATATATTCTTTGACGCTCCAAATCATAATGTATTCAATAATTATTGAAGAAAGCTTCTCACTTGATTGCACAATTTCTTCCTTTTTCAACACGAGATTTCCCTGTTTCATGGATGAAGAATTTCTAGACATTCGGAGCCGGCCGGAGGCATCACCACTTAGTTAGCTTTTGTTTTCCTTTTAGTACGAGAACGGAAACCAACTTGTGAGCATTAATATTCTGCATAGCATAAATCAACAAGCCTTTTTATCAAATCCACTTCCCATGAACAACATCATGAACAACCTCCTGTCATTGTCACCAACAAACCCATCTTATTTAGAATAATTTTCCGTCTCACTATCTTCTGTGAGACGATTGATTCATCGTCTAAATTGCCTACTGCATATTTCATTTTTCCGTCACTTGACAAATTTCTTATAATTAATTGTTTTAAAAGTTGTAGTATATGTTAATATTGTAGATATGGGGACGATGTAAAGGTAACTCCTTGAGAGACATTTATAAGTTCGGTGTCCCTGGAAATGTCTCTAGCACTTTCAATGGGAAAAATAATAGATGTCATGGCTAAATCTTCACAATATACTGTACTTTCTCATTGACCCTTCTCATTGATCTGAAAGCTGTATTTATGAGCGAGGTCTACTGTTCGCAGAACTACTAGTACACTTATATACAATAGTTTACAATACAGCAGAATTATAGATAAATTTCCATGATATAGACTAAGAAAATATTTATTGCACTGTATAATATACATTTTTTGTTTTAAAAGCTAATATCATATTATGATATGAAAAAAGCAATTTGTAATAACTATAGATAAAATAGATTATATTGTTATGCATCTACATAAATTGGCAGAGCTTTGGACATATCAATGTCCATTCTTTGGAAGGAATATTAAAATATCCTTCTCACTAACTCTCTACAAAAAGAGAGATTAGATCAGATTTCTTTATTCATGTATGTTACAATATTTACTGGCTTATACACTTATTTACATTAAATGACGGTAATGCTAATTATTCAACAAATTTTACAAAGTATAAAAAATTAATTTTTTCTTTCTTTTCTTCCTTTATCTGGCGCTACAGCCCTAGGTGAGCTCTGGCCTCCTTCACAACACACCTCCATTCTTCCCTGTTCATGGCTCTTTCCTTCCATCCTCTTACCCCCATCTTTCTCAGGTCATCTATCACTTGGTCCACCCACCTGTTCCTTGGTCCATCTTCCTTTATTCATGTGTTTAACAAAACATAATTCAACTTACGTTCTAGCGTTAAGAATAAATACCAGTAGCGGTAAAATGACATGGTGAATCATATTAAACTGATGAGTTCTACAATAATATTGAGCAAGAATAATGATGAAAAATGCAAAAGTAAAGGTACTACTGTAATGTTTTCACATGAAACGGTGAAGTTTGGACCTTAAGAAGTCCATCCTGAGAGAGGGTATCAAGGATACCCTCCCCTTCAGCCCTTAATCCAGAGAGAGAGAGAGAGAGAGAGAGAGAGAGAGAGAGAGAGATTGTGTGAGAGAGAGAGTGAGAGAGTGAGTGTGTGAGAGAGAAAGGAAGAGTGAGCGATGATGAGAGAGAGAGGCTGAGAGAGAGATAGAGTGTGTGTGTAAGAGTGAGAGTGTAATAGAGAGAAAGTGATAGAGAGAGTAAAAGTGTGAGATACTGAGAGAGAGAGAAAATGAGAGAGTGAGTGATACAAAGAGAAAATGTGGGAAAAAGAAAGTGATCAAGAGAGATACAGAAGGAGAGAGTAAGAGAGAAAGTGTGTGCAGGAGAGATAGTGGGAGAGAGTGTGGGAGAGAGAGTGATCAAGAAGGAGACAGAATGGAAGAGTTAGAGAGAGAGAGAGTCTGAGTGTATGGGAGAGAGAGTGAAAGAGACTGTGAGAGAGAGAGAGTGATCAAGAGAGATTCAGAAAGAGAGAGTAAGAGAGAGAGTGTGTAGGAGATTGATTGATTGATTGATTGATTAGCTGCCTTTATTAAAAACCTAGGAGGGCGAAGTTAGGGCGCTGCCGGCCCCCTTTTACACTTAACTCTCCAATACAATTCTAAGTAAAACTAAAACACTGTACAACAAAGATTATAAGATAAAATAAAACAATTTACAAAATAATAAAATTTCCAAATAGCGAATGAAAGAAAGAAAAAAAAAACAAAATTTCTTTCTAATTTGAATCAGTGAAAAGAATACATTAAGGAAAAAGAGAAAACTGAAAAGTGAAAAGAAAAAAGTAAGAGAGAGAGAGTATTCAAGAGAGATACAGAAAGAAGGAGTGAGAGAGAGAAATAAAGAGTGTGGGGGAGAGAGAGTGATGAAGAGAGATACAGAAGGAGATAGTAAGAGAGTGAGTGTGTAGGAGAGAGAGAGTGAGAGAATGTGTGGAGAGAGAGTGATCGAGAGAGATACAAAATGAGATAGTAAGAGAGTGACTGTGTAGGAGAGAGAGTGAGAGAATGTGTGGAGAGAGAGTGAGAGAATGTGTGGGGAGAGAGTGATCAAGAGAGATACAGAAGGAGATAGTAAGAGAGTGAGTGTGAAGGAGAGAGAGTGAGAGAATGTGTGGAGAGAGAGTGATCGAGAGAGATACAAAATGAGATAGTAAGAGAGTGACTGTGTAGGAGAGAGAGTGAGAGAATGTGTGGGGAGAGAGTGATCAAGAGAGATACAGAAGGAGATAGTAAGAGAGTGAGTGTGTAGGAGAGAGAGTGAGAGAATGTGTGGAGAGAGAGTGATCGAGAGAGATACAAAATGAGATAGTAAGAGAGTGACTGTGTAGGAGAGAGAGTGAGAGAATGTGTGGAGAGAGAGTGAGAGAATGTGTGGGGAGAGAGTGATCAAGAGAGATACAGAAGGAGATAGTCGGAGAGTGAGTGTGAAGGAGAGAGAGTGATAGAATGTATGGAGAGAGAGTGATCAAGAGAGATACAGTAAGAGGGAATAACAAAGAGAGTGTGTAGGAGAGAGAGATGTTGTGAGAGAATGTGTGTGAGAGAGAGAGAGTGTGTAGGAGAGAGAGATGTTGTGAGAGAATGTGTGGGAGAGAGTGATCAATAGAGATACAGAAGGAGATAGTAAGAGAGTGACTGTGTAGGAGAGAGTGAGAGAATGTGTGGAGAGAGACTGAGAGAATGTGTTGGAGAGAGTGATCAAGAGAGATTCAGGAAGAGAGAGTAGCAGAGAGAGAGAGAGTGTGTGTGAGAGAGAGTAATCAAGAGAGATACAGAGAAAGAGCGAGTGACAGAAAAGATACAGAGAGAGGAAAAAAGAGAGAGTCAGAGATTGAGAGAGAGTGAGTGAAAGAGAGAGAGGGTAAGATTGAATTAGATTAAATTAGAGCTCTTCATTCATTTATGTTACAGTATTTACAGGCTTATACACTAATTTACATAGAATGACGGTAATGCTAGTTATTCAACGAATTTCACAAAGTATAAATAATTGATCAATGAGAATAAAGATTGAATGTAATTGGAATAACGATAATATAATAATGTGATGTAACTTCATGAATCGGCGGTGAGATTGATCAATGAGAATAAAGATTGAATGTAATTGGAATAACGATAATATAATAATGTGATGTAACTTCATGAATCGGCGGTGAGATTGATCAATGAGAATAAAGATTGAATGTAATTGGAATAACGATAATATAATAATGTGATGTAACTTCATGAATCGGCGGTGAGATTGATCAATGAGAATAAAGATTGAATGTAATTGGAAAAACGATAATATAATAATGTGATGTAACTTCATGAATCGGCGGTGAGATTGATCAATGAGAATAAAGATTGAATGTAATTGGAATAACGATAATATAATAATGTGATGTAACTTCATGAATCGGCGGTGAGATTGATCAATGAGAATAAAGATTGAATGTAATTGGAATAACGATAATATATAATGTGATGTAACTTCATGAATCGGCGGTGAGATTGATCAATGAGAATAAAGATTGAATGTAATTGGAATAACGATAATATAATAATGTGATGTAACTTCATGAATCGGCGGTGAGATTGATCAATGAGAATAAAGATTGAATGTAATTGGAATAACGATAATATAATAATGTGATGTAACTTCATGAATCGGCGGTGAGATTGATCAATGAGAATAAAGATTGAATGTAATTGGAAAAACGATAATATAATAATGTGATGTAACTTCATGAATCGGCGGTGAGATTGATCAATGAGAATAAAGATTGAATGTAATTGGAATAACGATAATATAATAATGTGATGTAACTTCATGAATCGGCGGTGAGATTGATCAATGAGAATAAAGATTGAATGTAATTGGAATAACGATAATATAATAATGTGATGTAACTTCATGAATCGGCGGTGAGATTGATCAATGAGAATAAAGATTGAATGTAATTGGAATAACGATAATATAATAATGTGATGTAACTTCATAAATCGGCGGTGTTTCAACAAATAATTGTCGATTCTCTGAAAAAGATATAAAATAATATCCATTCCATCAACACACGACCTGATTGTATTTTGAGAGATTGAGAGAGAGAAGCTGTAAGAGGCTAAGAGATAGAGAGAGCAAAATAGTATCACTTCTATGATGAAGAACTAATTACATTAATAATTAATTAACAGAGTGAAACAAATTTGTGAAAATTGATGGTAAAAATAATGAGAAGAATTTTTTTCCAAAAAATCTTCTTTTTTTTCTCCGGAGAGAAGGTCTGTTTCTATGTAGCCAATTACCAATTTCCGCTGAATGCTGACACGTGACTGACCTGTGGATGAACTTGAATCAGTAGGAATACGAAGAAGAAGAAGAAGATGATGAAGAAGAAGAAAAAATAAGAAGAAGAAGAAGAAGAAGTTGGATAAGGAAAAGCTGAACAAGGACGTGGAGAAAAAGAAGAAGAAGAAGAAAAAAGAAGAAGAGGAAGGATTAGGGGCTTTGCTGAACAAGGAGAAGGAAGAAGAAAAGAATAGTTGATGATAAAGAAGAATAGGGAGAAGGAGAAGAAAAACAAGGAGTAGAAGAATGCAGTTGGAAAGGAGAATAAGTTGAAAAAAAGAAAATAAGAAGAAAGAGAGAAAAAAAGATGATTAAGAATGGAAAAATGAGAAGAGAAAGAAGAGGTAGAAGATGAAGTGGAAGAAGGAGAAAAAGAAGAAGAAGAAGAAGAAGAAGAAGAGAAGAAGAAGAGAAGAAGAAGAGAAGAAGAAGAAGAAGAAAAAAGAAGAAGAAGAAGAAGAAGAAGAAGAAGAAGAGATGAAGAAGAAGAAAAAATAAGAAGAAGAAGAAGAAGAAGTTGGATAAGGAAAAGCTGAACAAGGACGTGGAGAAAAAGAAGAAGAAGAAGAAAAAAGAAGAAGAGGAAGGATTAGGGGCTTTGCTGAACAAGGAGAAGAAAGAAGAAAAGAATAGTTGATGATAAAGAAGAATAGGGAGAAGGAGAAGAAAAACAAGGAGTAGAAGAATGCAGTTGGAAAGGAGAATAAGTTAAAAAAAAGAAAATAAGAAGAAAGAGAGAAAAAAAGATGATTAAGAATGGAAAAATGAGAAGAGAAAGAAGAGGTAGAAGATGAAGTGGAAGAAGGAGAAAAAGAAGAAGAAGAAGAAGAAGAAGAAGAAGAAGAAGAAGAAGAGAAGAAGAAGAAGAGGAAAAAGAAGAAGAAGAAGAAGAAGAAGAAGAAGAAGATGAAGAAGAAGAATGCAGTCACGTGATCAGTAAATCTGTCACGTTGCACGTGGTGAGGAGTCACCTAACTAGTTCCACACCCAATGAAGACATTTCTTATTTCCTCCCTTTCCTGTTACCTTCTCAAACATACACCAACTGTGCCCCGATGTCGAATGGGAGTGGTTCAAGGCGTCTACTAACATGAACATTCTGTACGTCGTGACGTCATCACTGCTTATCTCATTTATTCCGCTCTCACACTGTCAAATTTTATTAACTTTATAACTCTCTCCGGTAACCATTATTGTTATTATGAACATTCATATTCGATTAGCCCAAATTCCTTTCAATTCAAATCTATACTCCGTACAAAATAGCTTTTTCCTCCACCTCCTGCCTAAAGTGTTTACTCTACTCCCTGGAACATAATACTGAAGTGTCACTTCTTCGCTCTCGGGAGGAAAAACAGGGAAACTTCCTAGAGCGTAAAAGTAACTCCGTTTAAATAGCATGGGAAGCATCTCTATTTCAAAAACTCACATTGTAATAGGTTAGAAGGTCTAAGCTCAGATGAGAAAGCATAATAGAGTTGTCTGTCATTGAGTCAACTGAATTCAATACCACAACCAGAAATTTGATCACTCATGAAATATATGTTTGTATGATATTATATTCTTAATATTAGTAGATGATAAAAAATTATACAATTTTTAAAATATTTTATTCTATCCAAAATACCAGCCAACAAATATTTTTGATCAGCAATTCAAATCTGAAACGCGTTATCTGGAGTCAGCCATTTTTGGTAGCCGCTCAGCTGATATAATTGTTACAAATTTAGCCGATAGATAGCGCAATCGGCAGTGCCAATCAGCCGACCGGTTTTTAGGTTTTAGATTTTAGGTTATGTTGTTAGGAAACATTATCACCAATACGTAAGTTATTAAAATGATTTTATTTGCAGTTTCTATAAAAAAATGTAGATGGAGGAAAAATGTTGTGTACATCACGAGCGAAAAATACTTGAACTGTGATTACAAGTCAGTCCAGCTGTTTACATTTCAGATTATGTTGTAACACATTGTTTGAACACATACGTTTCTAAAAATATTTTTTTCCTCCACCTACTGTCAAAAGTACTTACTTTACTCCCTGAAACATAATACTAAAGTGTCATTTTTTCGCTCTCGGTACTAAAAAACAAAAAACTCCCTAGGGAGTAAAAGTGACTCCATTTAAATAACATGGGAAACATCTCTATTTTAAAAACGTACATTTGGAATAGGTCAGAAGGTCTAAGCTCAGATGAGGAAGCATATAGAGTAGTCATTAAACCAACTAAATTCAATACCTCAACCAGACATTTGATCGATTTATAAAATTCATGATTGTATGCTGAAAGTATTATTACAAACTTCATATCACTATACTAAAAAAATGTATATTTTTTTCTTTTATTCCATGTTATTCAAAATATCAGCCAACGAATATTACTCATTAACTAATCAAATTTGAAACGGGAACTTCATCATAGCTGTAGTTTTGGCTGTCATTGTTGTTACAACTTTAGCCGACAGATAGTGCTGTGGGCGAAGAACTGTGATTACAAGTCAGTCCAGCTGTTTACATTTTAGATTATGTTGTGACACATTGTTTGGTCACATACGTTTTTGGAAATTATTTTATTTGGAGTTTTAATAAAAATGTAGGTGGAGGAAAAATGTTGTGTATATCACGAGTGAAAATTTTTTTTTTCTCCCTCAGGAAAATTGTTGCCCTCGGCTTCGCCACGGGCTTCAAACTCTTCCCTCAGGGAGAGAAAACAGCACTTTTCACTCTAGATATACAAATAACCATTGACATTTTACTTTTCATTCTTTATTGATTTATACAATAAGTACATCATCAAAATGATTGGGAAAGAAAAAAGGTAAACTTTTGCTATTCTTCTCCCAAATTTAGATAAAACATAGTCAAAAATAGGCCAAGTCTTGTAGTTGTTCACTTCACAAAATGTTTAGTCCTTGATTTTTTCTCAAAATAAATTTTCAAATTTAGATGCTTCAGAAACCGAAAAAAAATTCACTCTATTATCACTAAAATGATAATTTTGAGTTCGAATTACTTTGGAGGAACATGTTTCAGGGATTTTTGTTGTTTAGGGCGTCACTACACAGTCAAATATGTACCTAAATATTTATATAAAATCAAATCATAGATATCAAAACAACTCCTATCAAAGTTTTGATTTCCTATTATTCCATTACAAGAACAATCAACTATTCATAATCATACACATAGCTTCAATCCACAGCAGTGTAAAGAACCGCACACACACACACACACATCGATTTCTGTTCATACGATATTTTTCTGTCCTCATGAATTTTCTATCAGATCGGAAGGTAATTGACGAAGATCATCTGTTTGAAATCATATTTTGTTCAATCTAATCCTATTATATTGAGCGATTATTTTTATATCTGGTTATTTCTATATCTGGCTATTTTTATATCTATTTATGTTTAACAGATCTTGAAAACGGCTCTAACGATTTTCACGGAATTTGTAACATAATAGGTTTATGATTAAAAGACTCGTTTGCACTAGGTCTTATTCTTGGGAAAACTCACTGAACGACATGAAAAGGATAATTCATCCTTGGCTGAAACAGCTGTGGATAGTGAAAAAGTGAGTATGTGAAAAATCAAAATATCGCATCTGCGAAATTCATAAGATGACGTAAAGCCAGCTGTGAAATATAAACACGATTTTAGAGAATTCTGTTTTGTTTATCAATAAATAAAAATAACGAGCGAAGCTTGGTGCCCCGATATTAGAGTTTATAAGGACGGCAAAATATCATATGAACAAATATCGAACAATAATAGATGTTTGTGTAGCTATAGTGAGGTCCACGTTATAATGGCAGTGTTCGATTAGCAATGGTATTGCTATCCTTGTCTATCATTCAACAAATTGGATAGCGATATCTCTTTCTCGCTTCGCTCTGTTGCCAGATCGTCTTTTAACAGTGTAGAATTGATCAATTATTAACAAAATATTCCATCCTAATTATAAAAATTGATTATGAAATTATTTAGATTATAATTTATTGCTTCATAAAATAGAATTGATCATTTTAGACGAGAATGAACAGTTAATATAACATCAATAAACCTGTATCAGCTTCCCGACCATAGAAAGCATTGGGAAGACAGAGAATCGGCAACGTTTTTCTCCTATCTTTCTTCACTGTCATTATAACGTGGACTTCATTATAGCCTACGAAACGATGTTGACGTTATGTTGAAGAGCTCAGAGATGATAAGATATATTTTTCATTCTTATACAATAAAACTCACGTAAACAAATGTGGGAAATTCCTGGAAAATATTGAGAAACGAAAGAGGGGTACGAGAAAGAATAGACTATTGGAGTAAACGAGTGTGATGGGGAAACCAGGAACCAAAAGTAGACCAGGAAGAGAGAGAGAGAGAGTGTGTGAGAGAGAGAGAGAGAGTGAGAGAGCGAGATGAAAGACTTGCATATTTTTAGCGACATGTTTGCGGTTGATTCAAAAAGTGCTCTTTTCCGGCGCTGATAAGGCTGACGGAGTAGTGTTGGAGGGGGGGTGGATGATGAAACAAGGGTTCATGGTCTATGGAAGAAGGGTGTATGGGGGAACACAGTGTATGGAAAAGGAGAATAAAGATATGAGAGGAAGAGAATTTTTTTCCACCGCGCTTAAACTGCACTAATCCTCTTCCACACTTCAAAACGATTTTTTTTCTGTAAACCGCGCTTCGCGTGCAAATAAAAAAACAAGTCCACTTGAACAAAACCGGCATTTATGTATGTGTGTACTCATATCACACATTATATCTTCTTAAAATGTATGTATTCAGGTGTACTTATTTTTTATGAAAATGGTACTATGATGATATTTATAAACACACGTAATAAGTACGATTAGGTTTAAGCTCTGTGAATGATAAAAATGGAAAATATAACATATCAGAAATTATAATACATAAAATGAGGAATCTAACTTTGCAGCACTTTTGATAACAAGCAATCACAAGTACACAGTTGAGAAGAATGTTGAGATATCATGAATGGTATTTCGCTTCTATTATAAAATGAAGCAGATTCACTATCTGCTCTCACTATCTAAATTCACAGGAAATTACAAAGCCTTAAACATTATGAAAAATCTGGTACACTCACACAGCATTCCTTGTTCATTGAACCGTAAGCCTCATTCTTAAACGAGAATAATTTAGGAGAATAACTCAATGACGATTGGCGGCTACACATTTAAATAGTATCTTAAGTCACAAGGACGGAAAGGGCTAGAATTTCATTCGAGCACTGCAAAAGACATTCACGTCCAAGTAACTTACACTTTTTTTGTCATAATAATCCAGAAAAGGATAATTAAGAAACAGAAAACATTACCTTCTTGTGCTGACATTACTACATGCATTTTATGAACATAACCTTGTTTACAAGTTTCGAATAAGGAATTTCTTGATCGTAGTTGACAGAACATCCATCTTGAGCGCTAAAAGGCGGCAGTTTTGCTGTTCCGAACTCGGAACTAGGAAACATACTCGACTGTAAAGAAAACATATGATTTTATTACAGTATAGTATGCTGTAATGAGAATCATTTATGTTTATTTGTTCTACAATCAGCTGTTTACCGGCTTGATTTCATGGATGTAAAACAGCTGGAATTGAATGACTATGACAAAAATTATATGATCGAACTATTGTATAATATATTGTTTTCAGAGTACATTTTCCTTTGTGTAAATTGTGAAATTTGATAATTTTCAAAAAGACATCAGAACAGTTGTTCTACAGGTAAAATATCTCAATATGTGTTCTTTTGAATAAACTGCTCTACCTACCTACCTCATGCACGAGAAGGAGGTTACAAAGTCTTGAGGATGGTCCACCCCTGCTAGTTTTCCAGGGAGGAGACTCATGCCAGTTGATAGAGATGATAAATAACTATACAGAGTATGAATTTGAAAAAAAATCGTTCGAGTCATTTGCGAGAAAATCGTGATAGGAATTTAACAAAATCCATTTATCTTTAGAATATTACAGACCTCCTGCAATTTTCCTAGAGGTGATAGTTATGTCAGTTAAGAAAAGCGTGGAAAACATGGTTTTTCAGTCATTTTCTGCCATTTTTATTGAATTTCCTGTTGTCGGATCCTCATGTTATAGGGACCTCAAGTTTAAAATTTCAAGTCAATTGGTTAATAATTAGGAATGGGGTTATCGTGTTCACAGACATAAACACACACACACACACACACACACACACACACACACACACACACAACACACACACACACACACACACACACACACACAGACCAACACCGAAAAATCATGTTTTTGGACTCGGGAGTCCTTGAAACGCATAGAAAACTTGGAATCAGGGTACCTACCTTAAGGTTTACGGAAAGCAATACTTTCCTAGGACAAGGAAAGTAAAAATACATGGGTAAAAATATTCACATCTAAAAATAACTATTCTAAACTATTCTCTAACACGAAAATAATATTATTAGGTTGGACCTATTCTTGAGGGTTTTCCTCTTTTTTTTCATCTTCCTCCTCCTCCTTCTCCTCCTTTTTCTCCTCCAACTACATCATTCTCTCCTCTCTCTTCCTCTTCTTCCCTTCCACCTTCTCCTCCTCTTCACCTCCATCTTCTCCCCCACCTCCTCCTCCTTAATCCTTACACCTACTTCTCATCCTCTTCTACCGCCACCTCCTTCTTCTTGTTCTTTTTCCGCTTGATCTCCTTGTTTATCTTGTTGTTGTTCTTCTTCTTCTTCCTCTTCTCGTCCTTCCCCTCCATCACCTCCTTCTCCCCAACTCATCATCTTCTCCTTCTCCTCCTCCTCCCCCACCATCACCTCCCTCTTCTTTTCCTTCTTCTTCTTCTTCTTCTTCTTCTTCTTCTTCTCCTCCTTCTCCTTCTCCTTCTCCTTCTCCTTCTCCTTCTCCTTCTTCTTGCCCTCCTCCTCTCCTTCCTCCTTCTCCTTTTCCTTCCTCTTCTACCGTCTGAGGCAGACGATACAAAATCCTTTGCATCCTAAATTCGACTCGCAACTCGCAGAAAGTTGGCCCGTTTCTGAATAATGTTTATCGATTGACTCAGAACCCTCTCCTCCCTTGTATCTCACACCCTCCTGCCCTTCCACTATCTAACACAAACATTATTCAGGCCAAGATTGTGTGCTTCCCCTCCGCCACACCCACCATGGCCACCATCTCACCATTGAAGAGATAATCTCCGTCGCTTATAATCCCACTGCCTACAGAGCGTCTGTCCAAGTCGCGCTACACTATAGTGAGGTCCACGTTATAATGGCAGGGGAGAAGATAGGATGACAGCCTTGCCAATTCTCTGCCTTGCCACTGCCTTCTGTAGAGTAACCATCCTAGACTTCATCCATGCTTCAGTTAGCCTACCCGTATAGTTTGGACCTACTCGTACCAGTATAAATAATATTGAAAAGTTATTTCAGAATTGATCCATTGAAATTACTTATTTTTAAATAGGATTTCTATTTTTCTATTATTTCTAGAAGAAATCTGTATAGAATACCTACCAAATAACTCAATTTCTGCTGTTTTGAAATTCAGATTGTTGTATCACAGCTTTTTAAATTAGCCGCCATTTCAGGTTTGTATGAAAATAAAAATCTCAGTTATTAAAAGCAAATTTTTGAATCAAATTATGAAAAAAAATATATGTTCTTAATTAATTTGACATTAAATTGATCATTTTATCAAGGGAATGATAATTATTATTAGATTGATTTAATAGGATGAATTGAGTAACAGCTGTGTACAATCAGTGGCAAAATGGAGAGGCTTGACAGCGTATTCCTCCTATCTTTCTTCACTGCCATTATAACGTGGACCTCACTATAGTAGTTCTGTGAACAGTAACCTCGCGCAATTGAACTCCTCCAGTACTGTCCAACAGAGTGAATCTCATCTGTCATACTATGTTACTTTCAGTTATTAATTGCATGAAACTAATAGTCCACACAACAGCTGACTTTTTATCATGTTACATTGATATATACACATTAACTGCATGCCTCATCGCATGCAATTAATAATCCACTCGACAGCTGATGTATAATGAATAATTCTATAGTTTGATTTTAAGGTAATATTGGCGTTCGAAGGAGACTCATTTTTCATTTGTATTATCCGTGGAATGCAAAATTTAAAAAAAACCTTATATATATATATATATATATATATATATATATTATATATATATATTATATATATATATATTATATATATATATATATATATTGTCTCAAAGTGAATTTTCGTGACGGACGTAGAGCCGTCGTCTAGTGTATAATTAAGTGAATTTATTCTATTTTAGAATAAGGATTTATTTTGTTGGACTCGTAGTTGTGTATGTACATCATCACCATCGCTGTCAACCCCTATAAATCATCAGCAACATTCATCATAACCAGAAATTTCCAGATCTTGTTTACCACTCTGAGCGTTCTCGTATCTAGTATTGCATTAGCAGCAGCCCTATCATCAAAGCGATAGGCAACTACCGAGTTGAGTCGGTATCATTCTTCTTGTAATTTCTGGTGAGAAATATCGTTTACCGGCCTAATCTACTATAGGAATTAGCAGTATTGTCATCATGGATGCACCCTTAGCATCAGCATTAGTGGATTCATACCCTGTCACATGGCCAGTGGCGTGATCGTCTCCTGAGACTCCTATTGGTCGGTAATCTCTTTTCCCCCGGCCTCCTATTTTCAGCGACCTGGTACTGCTCCAAGGAGACCTGGGAAAGAAGCAGATGTTCGGTGGTTCAGCGTCTGATCGGGTCGCGAATCTCCTCTTCTTACGACGTTCCCAGTACTAGTTATTTCTAGGAGAATTATTCTATTTTCGTGTTAATATAGAATATTGTAGGTCGAGTTCCGGACAACTCGAAGATAGAACTTCCTGGGGGATTTTCTCTCTTGTCGGTTATTTTTCCTAAATTCGTATCACTGGGGGTGAACGGGTTATCCTTGGTTTTGAAACCTGTAAGGGATCTTAAGTTTGTACTACAAACAGTTAAGTGGGAAATTTAACTAGGCTCTTGTAGCGGGTCATTTTTGAGTACTTAATTTATTAGTCTCGACTCTGTCGCTTCACGACGTTTTCAAGTTTAATACGGGAAGTGGGAATCGGTTCGTTATTCTCCGTATCAGTCTCTGACTCGATATTTTCCTTGTGGAAAATCCTGGAAAAATCCTTTCCTACCCTGACAACGACAGACTGTTGTCTTCCCGATATTATTCTACAGACTGTGTCTGTGAAAAATCTTTTCTATTCTCTCATAATAGTCGACACACTGACTATTAATTTAAAAGCATTTCGGACGATTGAGAGTGATTCCCATACCCTTAAGGGCAGTCACAGATTAGCCCTTAATAACCGGCGCGCAGTCACCAGATTAGCGCGGAAATCCTGTTTAACAGTTTCAGAATTGCTGAAGATCCTTTCGCAGCTGCAGGCTCGCGACTCAGAAATTCCACACCTCAAACCTTATCCTCTAAATTTTAATTACCACATAATTGAAATTGATATACTGTATTCAGCTAGCAGGTCCAGCTTGCTGAGAGCTAGAGAGCAATTCACAGATTGCAGGTTATTGAGCAGTTATTTATTTGCTGTAGAGAATAATAATCTTATTATTGATTCTCTGTACCGTATACCCTATACCCTATACCTCAGACCCTGTACCCTATTCTCTATAGCTTACACCCTAAACCGTACCCTGTTTAACTATATCTTGAACACCACTAATAACTCGATAGTTCCGTCATACCTTTACCCCATAGCTCTCACCTTAAACCCCATAGAAAAACCCCATCCCGGGCTTGCAGGTACAGCTTGCTCGCCGTCAATTCGCAGTTGGTTAAGATTGCGTACTACCTTTATAAATAGAATTATTTGTAGGGATCTGATAGTCAGATCCGTCTCCTTGTATATATATATATATATATATATATATATATATATATATATATATATATATATATATATATATATATATATATATATATATATATATATATATATATATATTGTGGTGCGTTTTTTAACGGCTTCACACATGTAGAGTGAATCTTGTACTGAGTCAATGGTGTAGCGGCTATAAATTTTGCAATGCGTGTGTGGACGCTGAGTGAACACCAGACTGATTGATTCACTACAAGATTCATACAATTGTCGGAATCGCGGGAGGCCTAAACGCTCGCTCACCCTTGATTCTTCTAATGACAGATTGTATAATGATGAAATTTTTATAAGTAGTGTAGCGATCGCTAAACACTGAATACGGATACCTTAAAATTATTACCTGTGAAGAATGAGCATACAAAATCATACAGGTCGAGCAAAAATCCCGATGTAGATAATTTACGGGACTGCGTCTCTAATAAGTTCTGAAGGATTAAAATACGGTATTTGAACCAAATATCGTTCAGAATATACTTCGAGAACAGAGTCTTGTCGGGTTTTAAGCTCTATTGTAGGAATTTATATGATCTATGGCTGCCTCTGCTGTACAATTGATGTGTTCGCTCCTAAGTCGAGGTAGGTAACAGATAAAAGCTGATATATGAGCAGGTAAGGACAAAGAATAAATATCTCGATCTGACCCCACTCGCTACATCCACTTAGACCTGTTCCAATATCCAGCTTAATTCAATTATTCCAATGATCGTATTCGATCGGTTCTTGATGATATAGAACGTATCAGACACAATAATTGACAGGCTTAAGAAATAATCGAACTCAGAAAGCGAATTAACAAAACTGAAATATATTACAATAAAATATGTAATCATACAGTGCAGATTCAGAATTTGATTTACAGGTTGATAATAATTTAGCATTAACAGAATAGTTAAAAATTTCTTGTGCTTGCATGATACCATGCGTGATTCAACAGAATTTTACAATTGATAAAATTAACAGTTTGAAAAAATAGTGAAAAATGAATTATAGAAAATATTTTTAAAATGTTCGGGGTCGTGGTTCAGGCAGCGGAGGATAGTTAATCAACTACAAATTCTTATAAATTAATATGAATAAATTCTAGGCTCTTAAATGCTAAAGCGCTTGTCGGCGTGGCCAATAATTTAACGAAGAAAAATTTATGTTTTTCTGCACTGAAATATTTTCGAAGCGTAGATTGGGGCCCCTTTTAAAACTTATAACTCACGTGAATTTCCTTGGCGGTCGTGGTTTTCTTCTTTAGATCAAAAATCGTTTGATCGGCGGCAATCCAGGCTTCGGTTTCAGCACGTGGGGAATTTTAATTTAAATATCTCCTTCACCGAATTAATTAAGGGATAATTTACTTTAAGCTTTTAAATTTATCGATTGATGAAAACAGAAATTTACAAATAACAAATAAATTGGCCTAAAATATCGGCTCACAAATAGAACATTTAAAATCGAACAAGAAATTTTCACAAATAGGTCTTTGGTAACTATAAAAAGAGATCTGCACGGTGAGGATTTCAAAAGGGAAGTGCTGTCTTTTCTCTAAGCTTTTAGGCTAGACCTTGCTTCTCAGAATCTCAATGTAATAATTTGCATAAAAATTTGCCATTGGTAGAACGCTTGTGACGTAAACATGACGTCAGTGGCAAGCAGTAGAATACAATTCCTTTAATTACAATAATAATTTAATTTATGTAATTCTTAAAACTGCTTAATCTTCTAGACATAGTTCCTCTCATACAATGTACATGTGCTAGTGTAACTGATAAGGCAGGGTTGGTGTCTGATAATAGATTAACATGTGTTGCTTTCAAACGATCACCGTCTTGGTGCTATTTCTATGCACTGTGATTGGCTTAGACCTGCCAAAGAGATTTAATTACCATGTGGTTCAGTTGAATTAAATTATTAATAAATTAATATTCTTGTACAATTTTTATTAGGTTTGAGATTATTATAATTAATTTCTGCCATTTTATCAATAATATAATTTCATGCTATGACCTATTTAGTTACAATAAGACCTGACATATAATATAATTTCTTAAATAATAAATAATTTCAACAATAATACATACATTTTATTTTTTTATTTGAAATTCTTGATCCTTTATTGATAGTTTTATAATTTTTAGGAATGATATTTTACCTTGCATGAAAACCAGCGTGACATTTGACAATACTTTGAATCAGTCAGCTGCGTTCGAACTGTTTTAAAAACATCTGATCGATAGTAAACAAAGTGTAACCTCAAAATCAGTGAGCGATTCATAAATAATTTGTGCTTTATTCGCAAAATAATTATAATTTTATTGAATAATTTTCCTAGAAAAATATTCAGTACAGAACGGTACTCTTATCAAATATACAGTTATTGATAAGTAAGCTTTATCGCTCGGTCGCTAACTATTCCTTTAGCAAATTCTTTCATTTTAAAAGGTAATCACAATTTTTCTCTCTTTTCATGAGATCTATTTGAAAGATTCATCACACAAAAGCCCCCAGGATATTTTAAATAGGTAATTGGGAGACGAGTCGAAACAATGACTATTTGAAAAATCCGATATTGTGATGAATACACTATTTCATCTCCTTACTTCTACGAAAACTCAACACTTAACACTAAAAACAATATATCGTGCACTTTTGGCTACGAGAAAATAAATAATTGATTGTTCCTTCATTGGATACAATCGAAATACAATAATTAATGAGGTCTCTTTGGATCCTTCATTAAAACAACTCCACAACTTCCATTCACGGGTGGCTTATGAGCAGACCCATAACTATAACAAATATACAAGATTTCACATATTACTTCTTAAGATTTGAACAGTATTTGCAACAAATATAGACTTTCATCATTTTTTCATAGTTATTACAGGTTTCGACTCTTTGGTTTGGCTTTTACATAAATTGGGTGAGAGTGTGATTTTACTTCGGTGACTTGACAATCGTCTACCGTTTGACTCGAGCAATTCTTATTTGCGCTTAGTACGTTGCGTACAAACAGGGTTACACTTGAAATGGCTTTCTTGATTTTTATCAATGTTGGTTACAAATATTAAGTCCTTAAGATTATATTTATCAATTTGAATTTCAATTCATGATCTTTTGATGCAACAGTAATAAATTTCACATTTGAAGGTAAGAATTTCATTTTCTTTGGAGTTTTTTAGAGATACATTCATATAACACAGAACATGCGCATTTCGTGCAAATTAACATAAATATATATTTTTGGTTGCGTTTTTTACTTATAATTCCACATTAAATAATAGGTTACAATAATTAAATAACGATATTGCTTTGATTCTATACATTGACTCTATGATTTCGCACACATTGGTTGGTGGGACGAAGAAAATTATCGAACAGGCTTTGGTTCTGAATAGATTTTTCTATCGATTCTGTATTTCGAGGTTAGATTTACACATTTTTTCAAATAAACTTTGTTTATTTTCTTTCCTCCTATTCACTACTAATTTCATGTTATTTCTAATTTATAATTATTTTCCGTGGATACTATAATTCTTGTTTCTATTTTTCAGTTGTGCAGATGATACCAGGCGATTGTTTCGGTGATGACTCTGACACGAGGTGGATGGCTTGATCAGGTTGGTAAATTCTTAAAGTTGTTTTCAGTTTTATTTCTTGATTTAAAGTTGATTTCAATTTCTTCTTTTGAAGTGGATTGTTGTTTATTAGATGAGTTGAAATTGTTTATTGGTTAGGCTCTTCGGTAGGGTTTTACATTAATTACGTTTTCCCACCAGTGATTATTGGCGTTCTCGGAATCTTGAATCTTGACGGTGTTGTGTTGTGAAACGTCGGTCACTCGATGCGGTCCTGTGTAAAGATGGAAGAATTTTTTGGTTAACTTGCCTAGGGCATCTGAAGATTTATGTGCTTTTACCAGTACTTCATCTCCGACTTCATATTTGAATTTCTTTGTAGCCTTGTCATGGTATTTTTTCCTTTGTTTTGCGGATTTGTCTAACCTATTGCGAACCAGTTGGTATAAGTTTGGGTTAGGTTTATCCGGATTTGGAAACTTGATTAGGCTCTGAATAAATGATTCGTTTCTTGTGCCAAATATAATTTCGTGGGGAGTGTACCCGGTACTGTCACTTACACAGTTATTAATGCAGTGTTCTAGGAACGGTACATATTTGACCCATTGTTGATGACGGTGACTGCTATATGCCCTCATAAATCTTGAAATTTCTTTCATTTTTCTTTCCACTGGGTTTGCACTGGGAGTGTATGCCGAGACTCTTGACGTTTTAATGCCGGCTTGTTCTAAAATTTGTTTCCACTTGGCACTGCAAAAATAGGTTGCGTTGTCTGACAATATGCGCTGTGGTTTACCAACTTCATTGGTCCATCTTTCGGTGATGCATCTGGCTAATTTTTCACCAGTGATTTTACCAATAGGGAAGAACATTGTATATTTTGAGAACAAGCAGGTTAGGACAAAAATAAAGCGTTTTTGGTGTATAGACTGAGGTAGTGGCCCATAGATGTCAGCTGATATTAATTCAAGTGGTTGTGAGGGTAAGATAGGTATCATTTCTCCTGCTATGTGAAAACGGTTATGCTTTGTTTTTTGACAGATGTCGCAGGCTCTTATTAACTGTGTAACCTTTTTGTTCAATCCTTTGAAGTAACAACACGTTTTCAGGGCATGTATTGTTTTTCTTATGCCAAAGTGACCAATTCGTTCATGTGTTTCCAAAATTACGTCCTTTTCTAGGGTGTGTGGTATGACTAGATGCCAAAAATCGGAGTTTTTATTAGCCTTATAAAACAAATGGTCGTTGAACACAGTGTAGCGTTGTAGATACTGGTGCTCTTTTACTGGAGGGTTGGATAACTTGCGAATGAGATCTGTGATTTTGTTGTCCATTGATTGTGCGTTTTTAAATTTTTCAGATGTGAGGAGTTCGGTGTGCAGGAGCGGCGATATATTGAAGGGTAACGGCACTGGTTGATCTTCGGCTACATAGCATTGGAATGTCGTCTCATTTGCATAGGTGTCACTTCCTTCTCTGGACAAGAAATCAGCAGTTTGATTTCGTTTACCTGGCAGGTGAGTGAGTTCTAGATCAAATTCTTGTAATAACAGAAACCATCTAGACAGTCGGTTGTTGGTTAACTTGGCTGTTTTGAAGAAAGTCAGGGCCTTATGGTCTGTGTTAACAAAAATCTTTTGGCCTAACAACAACGTTCTATATTTCTTGCATACTTCGACAATGCTTAGTAGTTCTTTTTCCGTGACTGTGTACTTCTTCTGGGCTGCATTCATAGTTTTGCTAAAAAATGCTATGACTCCTTTTTCTCCTTTCTCATCATATTGAAAAATTTCCGCACCTAAGGCGTAATCCGATGCGTCAACATTTATATGAAAAGGTTGGTTGAGATTTGGATGATTCAATATAACGGCCTTCAAAAAAGCATCCTTCAACTGGTTGAAAATTTCATCTTCCTTGAGCCCCCATGTCCATGGTTTAGAGGATGATAAAACATGACTCAGTTGTGCCGTATAATGAGACATCTGTTTGTTAAAGCGACGATAGAATTGTAGGAAACCAATAAAACGTTGAAGCTGTTTACGACTTGATGGAGATGGAAAGTTTTTTATAGCTGCTAATTTATCAATGTCCTGCATGATACCTTTATCAGTTATGATGTGCCCGAGGTATTTGACTTTCTTGGCAAAAAATTCACATTTTGATAATTTTAACTTCATACCACATTTTATTAGTCTACCGAATACTACATCAAGGTGTTGAATATGCTCTGCCACACTCTGTGATGAAATAATTGCATCATCAACGTAAAGAGCACAAAAATCTGAAATGTCTTCACCAATTGATTGTCTTAGGCAGCGTATAAATATAGCCATTGCATTTCTGATCCCAAAGGCAAGTCGGGTGAACCTGAGATTTCGGCCGTTGAAGAGGAAGGACAGGTAATCTCGAGATTCTTCGGCCACTTGTACCTGCCAATATCCGGCGCTGAGGTCGACGGTGGAGTATATGGTCTTGCCATGGAACGTCTGCAACACCTGATCGATCTGGGCGGGAGCTTCACGGTCGTCGTCGAGAATCATGTTCAGCTGGCGGGCGTCGAGACAGAGTCGGGTGGAGCCGTCCTTCTTCGAAACGCAGGTAATAGGCAAACTATAATGCGATGTGGATGGTTCGATAATGCCTAGTCTTTCCATCCTATCTATTTCGGCAGCTGCTGCTTGACGGTGCGCAAAAGGGATGGGATAAGATTTTCTATAATACGACTCATGTGGTTTGACCTCTAATTTACACTGAAAATGATTTGCCAATCCCGGCTGTTCTGAAAATACTGCACGATTTTTTATGAACATTTCTTTCATGGATTGTTTGATTGCGAGCCCCCATTCAGAATTGTTATCAATCTCATTCAGTAACTTTTCCATCAGAATGTCAGTATCATCTGGTGTTTCATTTTCCAAGCTGTAGTCATCCACTGAATCATGACTCATCATTTCACTTTCTTCACCTTCTCTGTATTGCACCTTGTATTCTTTTTCAGGAATGTAGTCTTCAACCATGTGATATCTCACTACTCTTACATCTCCCGCATTGGCCTTTAATATTATCTGAGTATTGATACTAGTCCGATTGCTATTGTCGATTAACTGCAGTTCAAGATTTTTGAAATTTATGTTTGAGTTATAATGGGCTAAGAAATCAGCACCAATAATAATGTGTGGTCCATTTGCAGGTAATACCAGGAAGGAGTATGGGAAGCACTTTCCTTCGACTTGGATCTCCAGGAGGCATTGTTTAGATATTCGGAGACGACGTCCTGGTGTGACACCTGATAGGTAGGTTGAGGTTAACGGTAATGTGGCTATTTCTGTTATGTTTTTCAGGCGGGAATAAGAGTCATTCTGGATTAAGCTAACTTGTGATCCAGTATCTATGAGAGCTTTGAATTGTAGGCTGGCTATTTGTATGGTTATATAGGTTTGAAAATGTTCATGTATTTCTTGAATGCTGGAGTTTTCTTCTTCTAGCAAGGTTTCTCTGATGTTATTATATAGCGTGGTAAGGCATGTAGGTTCTTTTCCTGTATCTGGAGCAGTGAGGTTGTCTAGATTTTCCATTCCATTCATTTTTGCAGGTTGAGTAGGCTTAAACCGTATAGAGCGGCAACGACGGTAGATTCCTCTGAGTTTCGGTTGTTTACCTTGGATTATTTCGACTGGCGGGGGTGACGGATCAGTATTTTCAGTTGGCGGTTGTTCTTCTGCTAATTGATTATCATTTCTCTCCGTGTGTAGACAGGTGATGGACGACTGTGGCGGGTGATTTCCATATAGTCAGATTTTCTGCGGCGTTGATGACCCTTGTGTTTTCTCAGCCATATCCGATTTTCTTCCCTGATTTTCGTTGGGCGTCGTTTGATGCTGATTTGCGCTCGCATTTCCCATCCGGTTATAGTTGTTGTTCCGGCTATGCGCGGCGTTGTTGGAGTATTGGTTACGGTGTTGGTTTATACGGTCTCGTCCGTCATGGTAGTACGCGTTTCTTCGGTTTGTATCAGACTGCTGGTTGTGGTTCTGGAAATTCCTCCTACTTTCTGGTTGGTTTTCTTTATTTAGTCGCTGTTGAAAATTTGTGTTGCGATCCTGGTTATTTGCAGAATTAAAGGGACGACGGGCGTTAGAAAAGGGAGAAGTATTTTGTTGGGGTTGATGATCTTGATGTGGATGCTCTTGTCGCACAGTGAAGTTGTAATCCTCGCGATGTACTGCTTGGATTTCATGGAGATGATTTTCCAATTCTTTGATGGTCTTAACATGACTAGTCGCTAGTGCCATCTGTACGGGGTAAGGCAGCTTCCGGATAATAATCTGAGTAAGTGCTAATTCGGCGAAAGGTGTGTCTAGTTGTGAATTTTGGTATCTGATGTTTGATACGAAGGCGGTGCATGTCTGGCCATTTCGAGGTGAATATTTGCAAGATACGATGTCAGATAGTATAACTCGCTGTCGATCTTGTCCCCAATATTGCTCTAGGAAAGCATCTATGAATTCGGACAGACTATTAAATTCGGCGGCACGTCCGTGAAGGAAAAGTAAGGGTTCTCCGGACAACAGAGTGAATAATTTGAATTTCCATATGGGCCAGGGTGTGGGGGTAAGTTCTTGAACAGATCTCAGTTGTTCGACGAAGGGTTTTGGGGGCATAGACGCTGGAGTGTCATCAAAATGTCCTAGGTTTTGAAAAATTGTGGTGGTGTTGTACGACTCTGAGGGCGATGACAGTTCTAGGTTGGCTCGAGAGTGACTCATGCGGGTTTCCATCTGAGTGATTCGGGTATCCGTCTGCTCAAATCTTTTTCGGACCTCGGCATCAACACTCTTCCTTTGCTCGGCGGCAGTATCACATCGTCTATGTAGGTCGCTGTATTGTATAGTTAAGCTGTCCACCTGAGAGCTAATAGCAGTTTGCTTTTCATTCAGGGTGTTAACATGGCTCTTCAAATTTGTTATATTGGATGTAACTGGTTCAAGTTGCCCTTCTACTCGCCGTACAATGTCCTCGTGTTCATTTTGACATGTAGAGATATGTTCATTGAGTTTGGCCTGCACGCTCTGAGTTATCTGCTCTCCTGCTTTGGTGCAATGCTGTTTGGCTTGCTCAACTACTTTCTCTTCCAGAGTATCCATCTCCACGCGTATGTGTTCTTTTAAGGTGACCTCGACGTTGACTACCTTCGTATGCATATCTTGTGATATCTGATCCAATCGGTTATTCGTTTCTACAATGGATTTATCCAGACGCTCGGTTAGATCTTTGATGGTGTTATCTGTATCATGGAATGCTTGGTCCATTCGCTGACTCAACTTTTCCAAACCCTGTTCATTTGTCTTCTTTGCTTCTTGAATTTCCTTATTCAGCTTGTTTATTGCTTCATTGGTTTGCTTGTTGTCTTTCTTTACCTCTTGAATTTCCTTCTTTAATTCTTCCTTTGCTTGTTTATTGTCTTCTTTTATTTCTTGAATTTCCTTCTTTAATTCTTCCCTTGCTTGTTTATTGTCTTCTTTTAATTCTTCCTTTGTTTGTTCATTCATCTTGGCTATTGCTTTCAGGAGGGCGTCCATATCCAGTGCGGGAGTGGGCGTATGGCGAACGGTTATCTTCTGGTTTTTTATCCGAGCAACGGTACGAGAAATGGGAGTTCCTGTTTCTGGGGCGTCGTCGTCCGTATGCTCTCCCGATGTTTCGTCCTCCGGCTCTTGGGCTGCCGACGGATCCTCCACTAGAATGCAGCTCTCCTCCACCTGCGTCGAAGATAAATCATCCAGTACATTGGGATGGAAATCGGCGGATGCGGTGGCAGATGCGGATGGCGGCGAACAATCGGGTGAGATGTCCTCGGTGTCCGACAGACTTGGATTGACCTGGTCGTTTCCTGCCATAGTTTGTGAGAGAATAATGCGACGAACGTGTGTGGTGAATAAAAAACGTGAAAGTGTTGATGTGATATATAAAATAATTAATAAGAAATCCAATAGAAATTGTTATAGCTTCGTAGTGAGTGAAATACAGAAAAAGTGGTTTAGCAATGTGTTCAGTGATAAAATGAGTCAAGTTAGCAATATCGTTAACATAAAAATGACAAGAACATACAGGATACACAGTGAACACTTATGCGGTAATACAGGTACGCCTCTTATAATTTATTATTACTATTATTATAAATATTTTACTTTTATAATTTCTTGCCGCAATTCAATATATAGGCTAGTGTTCTTTGCAAAATTTTATATAAAAGGGGCAGTGTTTTGTTTGAATTATTCCGCAATATATCCGTGATTTAATTTTACTTCCCTCTTTATGTTTTAAAAACTTTTAAAAATGTAAATAACTTCAATCCTCTTTTCTGTAAATATTTATAAATTGTTTCAATATAGACCTAATATTCTTCAAATAATATGACCTTTCTTATGATATCTCTTATACCTATGACTTATAGTATGACCAATTTTCGAATAACACGATAATAAAATTCTGAGTTCGATTTTTTCTCTAAAAATTCATCAATCGATAAATTTCTTTTCTGTTCAAAAATTGGGTATGGTACTTCTTGTTATTTTATATAACAGTGAACAGTTAATATTAAATTCGAAGAAATTCACAACCATGAATTTTTCAAAAAATTTTCCCGTTGTCAGCGCTATAGTATACTGAGCAACTAAATAATCCTCGTAGTCGATTATCCACCTCTTCAATGCCTATCACTGTTGGGCGCCAAATCATGTGGTGCGTTTTTTAACGGCTTCACACATGTAGAGTGAATCTTGTACTGAGTCAATGGTGTAGCGGCTATAAATTTTGCAATGCGTGTGTGGACGCTGAGTGAACACCAGACTGATTGATTCACTACAAGATTCATACAATTGTCGGAATCGCGGGAGGCCTAAACGCTCGCTCACCCTTGATTCTTCTAATGACAGATTGTATAATGATGAAATTTTTATAAGTAGTGTAGCGACTGCTAAACACTGAATACGGATACCTTAAAATTATTACCTGTGAAGAATGAGCATACAAAATCATACAGGTCGAGCAAAAATCCCGATGTAGATAATTTACGGGACTGCGTCTCTAATAAGTTCTGAAGGATTAAAATACGGTATTTGAACCAAATATCGTTCAGAATATATTTCGAGAACAGAGTCTTGTCGGGTTTTAAGCTCTATTGTAGGAATTTATATGATCTATGGCTGCCTCTGCTGTACAATTGATGTGTTCGCTCCTAAGTCGAGGTAGGTAACAGATAAAAGCTGATATATGAGCAGGTAAGGACAAAGAATAAATATCTCGATCTGACCCCACTCGCTACATCCACTTAGACCTGTTCCAATATCCAGCTTGATTCAATTATTCCAATGATCGTATTCGATCGGTTCTTGATGATATAGAACGTATCAGACACAATAATTGACAGGCTTAAGAAATAATCGAACTCAGAAAGCGAATTAACAAAACTGAAATATATTACAATAAAATATGTAATCATACAGTGCAGATTCAGAATTTGATTTACAGGTTGATAATAATTTAGCATTAACAGAATAGTTAAAAATTTTCTTGTGCTTGCATGATACCATGCGTGATTCAACAGAATTTTACAATTGATAAAATTAACAGTTTGAAAAAATAGTGAAAAATGAATTATAGAAAATATTTTTTAAAAATGCTCGGGGTCGTGGTTCAGGCAGCGGAGGATAGTTAATCAACTACAAATTCTTATAAATTAATATGAATAAATTCTAGGCTCTTAAATGCTAAAGCGCTTGTCGGCGTGGCCAATAATTTAACGAAGAAAAATTTATGTTTTTCTGCACTGAAATATTTTCGAAGCGTAGATTGGGGCCCCTTTTAAAACTTATAACTCACGTGAATTTCCTTGGCGGTCGTGGTTTTCTTCTTTAGATCAAAAATCGTTTGATCGGCGGCAATCCAGGCTTCGGTTTCAGCACGTGGGGAATTTTAATTTAAATATCTCCTTCACCGAATTAATTAAGGGATAATTTACTTTAAGCTTTTAAATTTATCGATTGATGAAAACAGAAATTTACAAATAACAAATAATTGGCCTAAAATATCGGCTCACAAATAGAACATTTAAAATCGAACAAGAAATTTTCACAAATAGGTCTTTGGTAACTATAAAAAGAGATCTGCACGGTGAGGATTTCAAAAGGGAAGTGCTGTCTTTTCTCTAAGCTTTTAGGCTAGACCTTGCTTCTCAGAATCTCAATGTAATAATTTGCATAAAAATTTGCCATTGGTAGAACGCTTGTGACGTAAACATGACGTCAGTGGCAAGCAGTAGAATACAATTCCTTTAATTACAATAATAATTTAATTTATGTAATTCTTAAAACTGCTTAATCTTCTAGACATAGTTCCTCTCATACAATGTACACGTGCTAGTGTAACTGATAAGGCAGGGTTGGTGTCTGATAATAGATTAACATGTGTTGCTTTCAAACGATCACCGTCTTGGTGCTATTTCTATGCACTGTGATTGGCTTAGACCTGCCAAAGAGATTTAATTACCATGTGGTTCAGTTGAATTAAATTATTAATAAATTAATATTCTTGTACAATTTTTATTAGGTTTGAGATTATTATAATTAATTTCTGCCATTTTATCAATAATATAATTTCATGCTATGACCTATTTAGTTACAATAAGACCTGACATATAATATAATTTCTTAAATAATAAATAATTTCAACGATAATACCTTCTTTTTATTTTTAAATTTTCTTGAACTAGGTAATATAATTATTGAAATATTATCTATGTAGGCCTATGTATTGTAATATTATACTATAAAGTGAGCTGAGACAATCTGTTCATGAAACCAAAGATATATAAAATTATTGTCGTATGTTTAATCAGATATGGTAGGTACGGTATGTAGTGAATCTTTTGATACCTTTTCTTTGGTTTCACTTATTGGTTATTAGCAAGTACTGAACTAATAAGCTTGGTTTTTTATTTGTTTCAGAAATGGAAGACAACGATGAAGATGCCTTTTTTGATGAAATATGGAAGGAAGTGGAGAAGCAGGGCATAACTAGGTCTACAGCACCGTCACCTACCATGCAGTCACAAGACATCATCTGTCAAACAGTGAATCCAACAGTCCAACAAAACGAAATGGCAAGTGTCTGTAATGATTCCACTCCAATTGATATTTGTTTCTACACTGAAGGTGCAGCTGAGGCATGTGAGCTTGTGAACTCCATCAATAAGGAATTTAATGATGTCACACCAACTGAAATGATTCAATTCCAAGTAGAAAATCAAGTTGAAATAGAAATGGAAACAATTCAGCCTGATAATATACTCATCCTAGATAATGAGACTGATAACTTTAATAATGATGAGACTGATAATGATGATAATAAAAATGAGTCTGAAGTTGTTAATGATAATAATAATAATGAGACTGGTAATGTTAATAATTAATAATGAGACTGGTAATGGAGATGAAAAAAAGAAGAAACTCAACAAACACAACTGGAAGAAAGTTATCAACCAAGAAAATAGATTAAAAGGAAAAAGCTATATAGGCTATCGAGTTTCAGAAGACAAGAAAGTTATACAAGACAGAATTAGGGATGAAAGGAAGATGGGAGGGAAATGTGAATCAAAGTTTTGTGAGAGAGTAAAAGTGAGGACCTGCAACGGAATAAATGAAGAGCAAAGGCAATCATTATTCAATAGTTTCTGGTTGGAAATGAATTGGGATCAGAGGAAGGTGTATGTGAGTAACATGGTAATCAAGATGGGTGTGAAAAGAAAGACTGTAGGCACCGAATCACGGCGGGGGGAAGCCTTAAATTATTTCCTTGTAGTCAACAACAAGAAGCTCCAAGTATGCCGAGAGATGTTCCTATCAACACTGGGAATAAAAGAATGGACTGTACAATACTGGTTGGATATTGAAAATGATAGAATGGTCCCAGCTTCAAGAGTTACTCGTCCTACTACAGCTGTGAAGAATAAGAAAGAAGAACAGTATAATTTTCTACAGAAATATCTAAGAGATTTACCAAAATTGCCTTCACATTATTGTAGAAAATCAAGCTCACGATTGTATTTGGAACCCATTGTACGGACACTTTCTCAGCTCTATGATCTTTACTCTGCAGTATGTCTTGAAGAAAAAACAAACCCCCTAAGCAGACGCTCTTTTGATGTAGTGTTTCAACAAATGAATTTATCTATATTCAGCCCAAAAAAGGATAAGTGCGATACATGCACAGCTTACGAGCACAAAAGTGAAAGTGTCACAGAAGAGGAGTATGTGGAGCACAGAAAGTCTAAAGATTTGGCAAGGGATGAGGAGGAAGGAGATAAAAAGAAAGCTGTGATGGAGAATTTCACGTATTCATACTAGATGTACAGGCTGTAAAACTAGCCCCTTGCGTCGATGCTAGTGCCATGTACTTACTATAAAACGAAACTAAATGTGCACAATTTCACTATGTACAACATTGGTACACATGATGCTGTTTGCTATTGGTTCGATGAAACAGCATCCAGTTTAGAAGCTTCAGCATTTGCATCATGCATTGTTGACAATTTGAAGTCAGTTTTGGAGGAAAAAAAACTCCCCATTATCTTATGGTCAGATGGAGCAGGCTATCAAAATCGCAACAGTTTACTTTCAAATGCACTACTGCACTTAGCGGAAGAGTGGAATGTGATAATTGAGCAAGAATATTTAACCAAAGGACACACTCAAATGGAATTCGACAGTGTCCACAGTTGTATAGAAACGAAGTTGAAAGGAAGAGACATTTTTCTGCCAAGTCAGTACAGTTCAATTACAGTAGAAGCAAGGAAAAAACCATTCCGATACAGATCTAAATTTTTAACACATGAATTCTTCAAAGACTATTCTGTTAAAGAAATAATGGTATATGACTCAATAAGACCTGGTATAGTCAAATACCAGTATAGTCACTGGTATAGTCACTGTTGTTGACCCAACAGTTAATGACATTAGAACTCTGCAATACAATCCAAATGGAGCTATCAAATACAAATTGGATTTTGGAAACGATTTTGAAGTACTTCCAAGACGTCCCAGAAAAGTGCAGTTCATATTGACATCTGAATTCCCTCAGCTCTATCACAGTGTTAACAAAATGAAACATACCAAGTGGGTACACCTTCAGGAATTGAAGGCTGTAATCCCTGCCGACTGCCACCATTTCTACTATAACCTGCAATTCAAATCTAGTAAAAAATCAACATCGGCCAATGACAATGATGACAGTAGAACTTCACATCATGGATAGAAGAGGAAATCAAAGTGAAAAGTGAAGGAACCGCCTTCACTTAATATGAAAAAGGGGTTATTTATTGAGAACAAAAATAATTTTAAGGTTGAAAGAATAATGATATAAAGTGATTGTGTCTCAAATAATAACAATATTTATTTTCATTTACCTTTTTCTTACTTTAAGGTGTACTGATATCTATCAAAAACAAATTAATTAAACTAGTGACTCTTCAAATTAACAATTTTTACTTCCATTTAACCTTTTTTCTTTCTTTTAAGGTAAAAACCTGAATATTACAACAACAAAGAGATTATTAATTAAATTAGTTTACTCTACCTAGGGTACGTTTAACTCTTCAAGTTAAGTTGTTTTCTTTTAGTAATAGTCTATTACCCCCAGCATAGTATATCGCATTGAAATTGATACCGCCTATCTGATATTTATTCACAGTGCAATGCCGAATATCTGCAAGTTAGTAAAACTAATATCGCCCTTCTGCAATTTGGTGAAAAATAATACCGCCAATATGATATTGAATGAAAACCAATACCGCCTAACTAACTTATTTTATCAATAGAATACAGTATAGTGAATTTGACAATAAAAAAGCATCCAAGATGCAATTCAATTGATATTGAAATCATTAAATCATATAACTTTTCAATTTTGATAGAAGTGAACAGTTTTATGTCTCTCCTGTAAAATTAAATGAATGTCAGTTAGGCGGTATTGTTTGCCAAGCGACGATACCTGTCAAATTTCATGATAATCTTTTATCGCGTTTCGCCGTAAATTTGCAACATATAAACATTTAAACATTTGAACATTTAAACATTCAAACATTTAAACATTTAAACATTCAAACATTTAAACATTCAAACATTCAAACATTCAAACATTCAAACATTCAAACATTCAAACATTCAAACATTCAAACCTTCAAACATCCAAACATTTCAAAAATTTAAAATTTAGAGAAATGCCAAATAGTCGACTTGAATCTTGGACCTCACTTCGCTCGGTCAACTAATACATTGATAAAAACAATATCATTTTCAACTAGTT
The DNA here is from genome assembly GCF_014356525.2 of Nilaparvata lugens. NCBI lineage: Eukaryota > Metazoa > Arthropoda > Insecta > Hemiptera > Delphacidae > Nilaparvata > Nilaparvata lugens. Next base: position 29,204,004 of record NC_052512.1, read on the forward strand.
ATGAATGATTGGGAAAGGAAAGACAAGCTCGAAGCCCAAGACTGTTCATTTCCCAAATTTGAAATGAAATGAAAATGTTTTTTTTTTGCAGAAATGAAAAATTACAACATCTTAGAAATACATAATGAAAGCAATACAAATTTTCAACAACATTAGAAAATACTATTACAGAATAAAATGCAATGCCAATTGAGTATTTGCATTTCGAGGTACTAAACCTGTTTGAGATGGTGATATAAAATCGATTACAAAACTAGCGCTAAAATTTAATTAAATTTGTTGCAATAATGAACCAAAACGTAATGTACTTGTATAGTGTGAAGTCTGACACTGGATGTTGTGAATAAAGCTTCGAGTGGAGAGTGGTAACAAGTGATGAGTAGTTATGAACTGTTTTGAAACATGGAAACATGTTTAGAGATAACTCAACAATGAGTGATGAAACAGAAACAAGAGTTAATTGTATGGAGCTGATTTTCCTCTTAGACGTGAAGAGGAAACTAAAGGAAACTAGAATAGCTCCTCTGAAGTGGAAGAGCTGTAGAGTGAGGTATCATTATTGTTGAATGGGAAACGTTGTTACATTGGGGAGTGGACAGAGGAAAGAAGAAGAAGAAGAGGAAGGAGACGAATAAGAAGAAGAAAAAGAAGAAGGTGGAGAAGGAGTATTTAAATTTCACTTGAGGATGATTTTGTGGGACAAACTGGAAACAGAGAGTAAAGGATGAGAAAGGGGGAATATTTTGATGGAGTAACTTATTTAGCAGCCAACATAATTTATTCCTTAGTCACAAATGAGGGGAAGACAAACACACAAAAAACACATAGGTACTGGGAAAACGAAGTCTAATGAAAGTCTAAGGCCCGGTTGCACAAAAGCCGGTTGAATTTTAACCGTGATCAATTTTACGAGAACCAATCAGAGAAGGTTTTTCTGAGAAGACGGGGTTCTCGTGGAATTAATCACGGTTAAAATTGAACCGGCGTTTGTGCAATCAGCACTAAGAAGGAAGAAAAAAGAGACTGTGCTAACAGTAGGTAACCCGTGTTCCGCACGAACTATTTTTCAAACTTGATAAACACAAAACTCGACGAAATGAGATCAAGAAGATTTAAAAATAGGCCTATAACCATCCTTGGTTGATTAAGAATCTATGTAAACTCTAAGGTTCAACTTTAAGAAATTTATATTGATTTTAAATTTGGTAATCAATAATTTTGATGTAAAGTGGACTGTATTGAATAGAAAAGAAACAAGTGATATCTCTACAGAAACAAGTACATGCAATGAATATATAAAAGAACAACTCACCGAAAATCTGCAGAGTACCTAATGTAATATTTATATTATTGAGCTTACAACTCCCAGGTAAGGTATTCAGGTGTCCCCGAGGTAGGAGATGAATCAAGGATGGTGAAAAGGCAAGCTTAATTGTCATCTACTGTTGGTAAATTCGGCTTCCATCATATAACGTTGCACATATATTTCTGACGAGATATTTACAATGTCTTTAAAGACTATAGATCGGTGAACTTTCCAATCGAAAAATAATAGTTTAAAACTTTCAACTAAAGGGAGTTTGGCAAACACTCTTCCAAACGTAGGTTTATGGTGTACGATTTAACATTAACGAAAAAATAATAATTTGAAGAACGATTTTCTTCTGGGAATGATCGACGAATAATAATTATCAATTCCGACTCGAGGCAAGCTATTACAAAGCGAGACTGAACTGAAAGAAACAGCCTACCGGCTAGTGAGCGCGACGCACTCAAGTGAAAGAAATACGAACTGAACGAGGAGCGCGCGTCCAATTCAAAAACGAAAAATGAAAACTAGAGCTGGCTCCAACATCCCCCCCGGCTGAAAAGCTATTTTCAGACAAGGCTAGAGAACAAAGAAACGAAAAAACAATGAATAAACGACGAAAGAAATAAAAATAAAACAAAACGAGAATAAAACAAAAAATGCAAAAGGAAAATTATTGAGTAGGCAACGGATACAACTTTGTAGCCGGCCTTTTGAAGCGACCATTGGCGCACCGCACCATAGCCACTCGAACGACACCGTCAGCACCGGGAAATACTTCCTCAATCACCCCCAGAGGCCATTTCAACGGTGCGACATTTGGTTGATCCACTAGGACGATTGTACCAACCGTGAGAGGGGTGGAATCCTTACACCATTTCACACGGGTTTGCAATTCATGTAAGTATTCTTTGCGCCAACGACTCCAGAAAGACTGAACCATTTGATTGACTAATTCAAACCGATCCAATCGATTCATTGGACGATCTTCCACATTTAACATAGGAAGGTACTTAAGAGGTGTCAAAGTGAGAAAATGAGCCGGTGTGAGGGCGAGGGGTTCACTCGGATCCGCGCTCATTTGACATAACGGGCGTGAGTTAAGTACAGCCTCAATTTGAACTAAGACAGTGTTCAATTCTTCGTAAGTCAACAACTGGTTACCAATAACTCGAAACAGGTGTGACTTTACTGATTTTATATTCGCCTCCCAAAGACCGCCGAAGTGAGGTGAACCTGGCGGGATGAAATTCCACTCAATGCTATGATCGCAAGTTCATTCTGGAGCAGGTTTTGATATTCCTTGGAGTTCAGCATCCGTGACAATTTTATTAGCTCATCATAGGCGCCGACGAAGTTGGTACCATTATCGGAATACATGACCTTACAAGGACCTCGTCGAGCAAGGAAACGGCGAAAAGCTGATAAGAACATTTGGGTCGATAAGTCCGAAACTAATTCAATGTGAACGGCTTTAGTTGCCATACAGACAAAAAGACAAATGTACGATTTAAATATGAAAGGATTCCGACGCCTGGCCATGGTGATTCGAATGGGTCCACCATAATCAACTCCACATTGGACGAATGGTTTAGACGACAGAGTTCTACAGGCTGGCAGATTGCCCATTTTCGGCGTTGTAAGAGTGGGACGATAGTGAAAACACTTGTTACATTTTCGTACATGACTCCTTATAAGGACACGGCTGATAAAATCCAATATTTTTGTCTCAAAATAGACGCCAATAAATGAGGTCCAGCGTGACAGTGCTTTTCATGAAAATAATCAATCAAAAGCGTGACCAATGGATCATTTTTCGGTAATATAATCGGATGACAGCTGTCATAATTCAACTCAGAATTTTGTAAACGTCCACCCACACGAATAATATCATGATCAAGAAAGGGTGACAGTTGTTGAAGATGAGAAGTACATTCTTTCCCAGCTTTCAATTCCAGTAATTCTTTCGAAAAATGAATTTTTTGTACGACTTTACACAAATGTTTTTCCGCCAAATCGAAATCTAATTCATGAGGTTTAGGCAATAGACGAAGTACTTTCAATATTAACACCATGATACGCAATAGACGTTGGTAGTTGGAACAACGAGCAATTAAAAGATGAATCGAATTAATAGATGAATTTTCCGACTGTACTACAGTGACAATTGAGTGAACCTTGACCTCAGGTAGACACTCTATAGGTTCCAGATCGACCTTGACGGGCCAATCACTCTCTTCTAACATTAGCCAAGAGGGGCCAGACCACCACAAATCATGATTAATTATTTCAGAAGGGGATAAACCTCTCGAAATGGGATCAGCTGGGTTTGAATTTCCTGCCACGTGTAACCAGTCGTTGATAGGACAGTCTTGAATTTTCGTAACTCGATTAGCGACGAAAGATTGCCATCTAGATGGACAGCCCCTGATCCAATGTAAGACAACAGTTGAATCCGATAATGCAACAACGCGAGTCACGTGACAACGAAGGCTCAAAACAGAGACAACAACCTGTATTAATTCAGCGAGCAAGAGCGCCGCGCATAATTCAAGCCTAGGTATGGATAAAGTCTTAGATGGCGCGACTTTTGATTTAGCGCACAACAATGTGATAGTTGCAGGTTGCATATCCATTTGAGATTTTATGTAGATCACACCACCATAACCTAAAGTCGATGCATCACAGAAACCAATGACAGTAATTTTCGAATCATTCATCACTCCTAAATGACGTGGTATGAAGAGATTGGACAATAAAGGGAACTCCTTCTGACATGTCTCCCATTGAAGCGCAATAGAGGGAGGTACTGAATCGTCCCAATCAAGACCAGCATTCCATAATTGTTTAATTAAACATTTAAGAAACAAAGTTAGGGGTGACAAGAGTCCCAAAGGATCGAAAATGCGTGCTACTACCGATAAAATGTGACGTTTGGTAGGAACAGACTGATTAGGATTCACTGAAAAACAAAACGAATCACTACCAGGTTGCCATTTCAAACCTAGGACAGCCAACAAATTTCCCATCTCGAAATCTTTAGACAAGGCCGATTTTTCATCTTCCGAGAAATCATTCATCAATTCAGGTGAATTGGAACTCCATTTAGTAAGTTCGAATCCGCCTCTCTCGAACAATTCTTTAGCCTGACTACAAAGACGATTTGCTTCACCTAAAGAAGACACACTTGTCACCAAATCATCCATAAACATGTCACTCGGAATACGAGCTTTAGCATCAGGGAAATTTTCACCTTCTTCTTGAACAAGTTGATGGACAGTTCTGAGAGCTAGAAACGGTGACTCACTCAGACCAAATACGACAGTTTTTAATTCAAAAATTTGTATGGGATCATTGGACGAAAATCTCCATAACAAACGCTGAAATTTGCGACACGATTCATCGACAAGAATCTGTCTATACATCTGCTTTATATCAGCAGTTACAGCGATAGAAAATAACCGAAAATTGACTAACAGAACGAAAATATCCGTTTGCAACTTGGGGCCGATATGAAGTATATCATTCAATGATACTCCAGTAGTAGTTTTCGCGCCTGCGTCAAAGACAATACGCAAAGGCGTTGATTGACTCTGAGTTTTGATTACAGCATGATGAGGTATAAAATAACCACTTTTATCACTCTGATTTTTTATCAATTCCATGTGTCCTTGTTTGAGATAATCCAAGAGGACATCGTGATACACTAAACGCATGTTTGGATCACGTGCCAGTCGTTTCTCCAAACTGATGAGTCGACGTTCTGACATAGCATAAGAATCACCAAGACAATCAGGGGATTTTGAAAACGATAATGAGACAACGAATCTACCCGAATTTTCACGACGAACGGACGATGCAAAATCCTTCTCGCATTCCAACTCATCAGCAGTGAGTTGTTTTCCTACATCTGGAACGCTTTCCACTTCCCAAAATTTTCGAACTAACTTATCCAACGGTGATGTTAGACAAGTCATCAAACACGTTGAATTTTCTGAAGATTGAGTTAAAATAGGGGCTCTACCCATCAAAATATAACCGAAAACACTTTCCAAGGCCATCAAATAATTCGAATCAATTTCCACACGACCATTTCGGAAAATATGGGGCACTAATTCAGCTCCTATAATAGCGTCAATTTCGCTGGGAATGTGATAACTTTCATCAGCAAGTCGAAGACCAAACAAATTTGATAATTTAGAATTATCAATTTTACTAGTGGGAAGCTGTTCCATGATTTTTTCGACAACTAATGGTTCAATGGAAAATTTAACACTAGAATCGAGTCGAGATTGAAGCGTGACAAAAGTACGACCAAAAACTGATTGCGAATTTCCGCCAAAACCATTCACAATTAATTGGAAAGGAGAAATCGATAGTTGCAATTTACGACAAAGTTTACGAGTAATGAAATGACTTTGACTAGCTGAATCAACTAAAACTCTTATTTTGTGCAATCTACCTCTCTTATCAGGTACCTCGACTTGAGCAGTTGATAGTAGAACACTATACGGTGCCGACTTCGAATCGATAGAACAACAGGTAATAGTATTATTTTCTACCTTTTTCGCATCCGAATTTGATGACGAATTTGAAGCATTTCCGAAATGTAAAAGCGAATTATGCTTCTGACTACATTCCTCGCAGTTGGAAGAAGTACAATCTTTACTACGATGGGCTGGCGAGAAACATTTCAAACAGCAACCCTTCTCCTTAACAAAACGAAAACGGTCCCAAGGTGATAACTGACGAAAAAGACGACAATTGATCAATTTATGATTTGTCATCGAACATTTCAGACATTCTGATATTTTTACCGGTGATTTGGTCACTTGCGAATTCGATTGAACAACCAACACTTTGGATTTTGGTATTGGTTTCACTACTGGCTTGCATTGTTTAGACGATTCGTCATGCGGTAACGATTTAATCTGCCTTTCGATGAATGAAACAAAATCAGTATATGTGGGATCATCCTTAGTATGAACTGAAGCTTCAAATGCCTTTCGAGAAACAGGATCTAAAATTTTCAACGCTTGGAACAGAAATATTGCATCAGATACATCTTCACCTCGTAGGCGTTTTAAAGCAGTAATTGAACCACAGAACTGATCGACTATAGAAACTAAACCTGCACGAGACTCAGATTTTAGACAATTGAATTCGAAAATTTGTTTCAAGTACACATTTGAGAGTGAGCGGGGGTCATTGAACCGCTTAATTAATGCATCCCAAATAATTTCATAATTATTAGCAATAGGTGGTAGATGACGTGAAATATTAGCCGCTTCTCCAGATAGTTTGGACACCAGATATTGGACCTTTTGTTGATTTGGAATCGATTTGTTGTCATGAATCATGCATTTAAACATTTCGTAGAATACCGCCCATTTTGATTGATCTCCGTCGAACACAGGAATTTCAATTTTCGGTAAAATATTAGACGAATCCTTATTGGAAGATACAGGTTGAGCCGGGGTAGAAACACTAGGTACAACCTGACTGCGTTTTTTCAATTCACTAGCAATTGCTTCCATATGTTCGAACATTTCCATATGTGAACTACTAAATTTGGGTACAAATTCCGGGTCTTTTTCCATTTCAAGCTCCTGTATTTCCATTTCAACAGCTTCATAATCCTGAACAGTTTTAAGAGTGGAACTATAGAGAATTAGAAATTGTTTAGCACTAGCTTCTTCTTTTAAAGCCTTTTTCGACAAATCGAAAGTACGTTGAATACGATAGAAATATTGCTCAAGTTTAGCTCGTTTGAGCTTTAACTTCTTTTCACTCATGATTGGATATTGGAAAGGTCTTAATGATTTTCATTACTAATTTTCGAATAAAATACGAATGCAACAATGAACGATTTTCATTGATGATTCAAGCAAGCAAAATGATAATGCTACTACAAATTGAACAGAGAAAGCTCAATAGACGAAGCAAGCTAAGCGATAACGTTATCAGCATTGCAAAGTAACGGTTCCGATCGGACAATAGAGATAAGAGTGAACCAACTTGATCGGCTCAATTCATAATGTACAAACAGGTTTGAACCCTAGCATGCACAAACGATTTACAATAAAATTGGATAAGTGCTTGCCAAATATTTGAATAAAAAATAGCCAATAAAATCTGGCCTGGATGACCAATGTAAACTCTAAGGTTCAACTTTAAGAAATTATATTGATTTTAAATTGGTAATCAATAATTTTGATGTAAAGTGGACTGTATTGAATAGAAAAGAAACAAGTGATATCTCTACAGAAACAAGTACATGCAATGATATATAAAAGAACAACTCACCGAAAATCTGCAGAGTACCTAATGTAATATTTATATTATTGAGCTTACAACTCCCAGGTAAGGTATTCAGGTGTCCCCGAGGTAGGAGATGAATCAAGGATGGTGAAAAGGCAAGCTTAATTGTCATCTACTGTTGGTAAATTCGGCTTCCATCATATAACGTTGCACATATATTTCTGACGAGATATTTACAATGTCTTTAAAGACTATAGATCGGTGAACTTTCCAATCGAAAAATAATAGTTTAAAACTTTCAACTAAAGGGAGTTTGGCAAACACTCTTCCAAACGTAGGTTTATGGTGTACGATATAACATTAACGAAAAAATAATAATTTGAAGAACGATTTTCTTCTGGAAATGATCGACGAATAATAATTATCAATTCCAACTAGAGGCAAGCTATTACGAAGCGAGACTGAGCTGACAGAAACAGCCTAACCGGCTAGTGAGCGCGACGCACTCAAGTGAAAGAAATACGAACTGAACGAGGAGCGCGCGTCCAATTCAAAAACGAAAAATGAAAACTAGAGCTGGCTCCAACAATCTATATGCAAAATTTCAAGTTGATCAATTAAGTAGTTCAGACGTGATGATGCGTCAAACATAATTCTTATCCCATACGTGTATAAGCCAGTTCTTTCCTTCATTTATTCATTTATTTACAAAAATATGGGAGCATACGGGCAAACCCCAAAAAATGCTCGCCAATCAAAAAAATTACAATAATCACTTCACAAAGAAATTGAGAATCGAGAGAAAGAAACAAGGGAAAAATCTGGTGTGGTGCACTCACACAACTTTCCTTGCCGTTATGAAAATTGATCAACTGACGATAGTGTTCCCGCGCATCTCAAGTCTACTTCTCTAAGAACTGAGACAGCTGGTGACAGGACAATAACGCTGCAGACAGACAAAGTCTGCTATCTCTTCATAGTGAATGATTCAATACAATCAACAGTTGCCAACAGTTTGCAATTGAATAATCTTATTTTCTCGAATTTCGAGCTTATTTTAAATTTTAGGTTAAAATAATACTGATAATATTAATTGTAGAGATTTTTATGCTCAATCTTCTCCACTTAAAATTTTTTGTCCAATTTGTATCTGAAGCCTGATAGTTTGGAATGTAAAATCGAACTTTGCATAGATGGTGCAGTGCTCCAGAAATGTTTACAGATATGGGACTTGTGGCAGTTGATAGAGCTTATCAGTGACATTTCTAGGTATGAATTTGATCAAAATCGTTGGAGCCGTTTTCGAGAAAATCGCGAAAAACCCTGTTTTTGACAACATTCTCGCCATTTTAGCCGCCATCTTGAATTTCATCTGATCGAGAATGTTCGTGTCGGATCCTTATAGTGTAAGGACCTTGAGTTCCAAATTTCAAGTCATTCCGTTAATTGGGAGATGAGATATTGTATACACAGACACACATCTACTCATACACACACACACACACACACACACACACACACACACACACACACACACACACACACACACACACACACACCACACACACACACACACCACACACAACACACACACCACACACACACACACACACACACACACACCACACACACACACACATACAGACTAATACCCAAAAACCACTTTTTTGGACTTAGGGGACCTTGAAACTTATAGAAATTCAGAAATTGGGGTACCTTAATTTTTTTCGGAAATCAATACTTTCCTTACCTATGGTAATAGGGCAAGGAAAGTAAAACTATTTCATATTAGTAAAGAAAAAAAATGTTATGAGAAACTAAATATACTGAATACTGGAGACTATACTATATACTAGGAACCATATGAGAAAATAATAAGAGAGGAATCAAGAAATTACAAATAACATTCCAAGAATGATGTGAATTATATGCTGAGAATAAATTAAGAATAAGAATGAGGTGGATGATAACAGAGCTGAGAATGAGAGGAAGTCATCTACTAAAAAATCCATAAAGTAGTCGAGGTTGTAGAGAATTTTCTCTGCCTTGACGAGCTGAGAAGAATGAACTGTAGTGCAAGGGGATCAGATCATTCTGTCAAAAGTTATGTGTTTAAAGTTTTGATCCTTGACGTATCCTTATGGGTCCTCCCCTCCCGGAAATAATGGGAGTAAGTGTATCTAACAGGTGATTCTCATAGAAAATAACCCTCTTCTGATGATTTCAGCCGAAATATGTTTTTTTTTTTTGTTTTGTTAGGAAGAACTTGAAAAGGTTTTTTAATGAAAAATTTGTATTTTTACTGAATGATTTGTTTTCTATTTTTGGGTGCCCCCTCCTTACCCTCTACAAAATTTAAAAATTCTCAAGTAATCCTGTTAAAAATTAATTGCTTTTTCACGTGATGTGTGGTTTTTCATCATTGCTAGTGGAATATTCTAGTTGTATAGGGTGAAAGTGGTGAGTTTGCATAATTTTGAAAACCTCTTGGAAAATACCTCTTTTTTGAAAATTCGTAGCTCCGGAACCAAAAACGGTAGAGTCCTGCGCGACCACTCAATTTATTGGAAATTCTATTTTCTTTATTTTGTCAAGAGTTGTTTTTCTTGAGAAACACAAGGTTTTCGAGATTGAATGAGAAATTCGAAGAAAGTCCGAAATTTTTGAGGGTTTTGGGGGTGAAGCCCGCCCTCTGGCGTGTCAGCAAATTTCAGATTCGAATTCAGCGCCCCAAAATACATATAGAACCGTCGAGAAAAATTCTTTCGGGGCTGTTTCCTGAAAAACGACCATTTGACTGGACTACGTGGGAAAAATAGGTGTCGCATTGGGTGAAGCTGCTTATATGCCTTACTTGCCCTACTTTTGTCAAAGTATGGAATATCTCGAGAAAAATTGGTGCAATATTTATGTGTTACAAGAGATAGTTTGGTGAATTTCTATGATTCTGTAGTGAGGTTATCATATTCAGGAAACCTGCGAGAATATTTTTCTCCTTGAACTATTCATCATCCCTCTTGATTGTGCGTTTCTCCCTTTGTTACTATTCGTCTACTGCTATGTAGCATTCAGATTTTTCCTACTGAAATATTCTCATGTTTTCTAGGCTTTTTACATTTTTCACGATTGTCAGAACAAGTTGAGAATTTCAATAGAGAAGACCTTTCCCTTTATTGCTTCTTCTTCTTCATCCTCATCAGCATCATCTCCTTCTTCTTCTTCTTCTTCTTCTTCTTCTTCTTCTCTTCTTCTTCTTCTTCTTCTTCTTCTTCTTCTCCTTCTTCTCACTATTGTCATCACAAGCTGAGAATTTGAATAGAGAAGTAACTATTCTTCTATTGCTATGTAACATTGAAATTTTTCCTACTCAAATATTTTCCCGTTTTTCAGGCTTTGCTCATTTTCACCATTGTCAGAGCAAGTTTAGAATTTGAATAAAGAATGAAAGAATATAGAGAATTGCAGGAAATATCTGAAGATCTTGCCATCTATTCGACATTTTCCAGCGTACACTTTACTTCCTTATCTGGTCGTGCAATATTCCCTGTCCTATAAATATTTAACAGGAATTTCTCCCTCTTCCAACATCGAAACTTCTTCATCCTGGTTTTCTCCTCCTTCTTCTTCTTCTTCTCCACCTTCTTCTCCACTCTCTACCAGCTAGCCCCTCCCACCAGTGTATTCCTACACACAAAAGGTGAGTTTGCCTCTAGCGTCATTTCTGCTATCTTTCCCGACCGTTCTGAACAACCCACCGCCATCAGCACACCTCTTCTATTATCTCTTCTCATTTTACTCCTCCTTTTCTATTTACTTCGCTTTTTCCTTCTTCTTTGGGTCTCTTGGTTTGCTATTCTCTTTTTTTTATACTCTTGTTCTACTGTTCTTTTCTAATTTTATTAAGATTGTACTTTTGTACACTTGTTGTATTGCTTTCTTCTCATGTTTTCCTGTTCTAACCTTCTCTTCTTCTCTTCTTCTCTTCTTCTCTTCTCTCTTCTTCTCTTCTTCTCTTCTCTCTTCTTCTCTTCTCTCTCTTCTTCTCTTCTTCTCTTCTTCTCTTCTCTCTTCTTCTCTTCTTCTCTTCTCTCTTCTTCTCTTCTTCTCTTCTCTTCTTCTCTTCTTCTCTTCTTCTCTCTCTTCTCTTCTTCTCTTCTTCTCTTCTTCTCTTCTTCTCTTCTTCTCTTCTCTCTTCTTCTCTTCTTCTCTTCTTCTCTTCTTCTCTTCTTCTCTTCTTCTCTTCTTCTCTTTTCCTCTTCCTCTTCTCTTCTCCACTCTTTTTTTTTCTTTTTACCCTCAACTCCCTTTTAATCTTCTCTCTCCTTTTCTAATATTTTTCTGTTTGTCTAGAATTTTGGTTTCAACTCATTCACCCAAACCAAGTATAATCTTTCCATAATTATTATTCACATTGAAATAGAGTTGCGGATTGCAAATTCAATTCATGAGCGAGTTCTACAGCCCGGAATACTTCTTCTATCAGCTTCTTCTCCATTTTCTACATCCAAATTATTTCCTTCTTCATCACTCCCTCTTGCTTGCCTGTAGTTCTTCCTCATCTATTTCCATACTATGATAGAGGAAAGAACTGGCTCAAACACGTACGGGATAATATTATGATTAGGGGAGAATTATGTTTGACGCATCATCACGTCTCAACTACTCAACTGGTTAACTTGAAAGTTTGCGTATTTATATAGATTCTTGATCAACCGAGGATGGTTATAGGTCTATTTACAATTTTTTCAATTGGCCCTTGTGTTACCTGCTAGTAATAAAAATAAATATTTAGAAGGTAAATGAATAAAAAAAAATAAATATTGGCCATTCTCTATAATGGAGACACATTTAGGGATTGTTCAATTTTAGTATTAAATTTCAGTAGGATACCTCTTTTTTTCTACCTCCATCTCTTTTGTGAGGTCCACGTTATAATGGCACTGTCTATTTAGCAATGGTATTGCTATCATTCGACAAAGCGGATAGCTCTATCTCTTTCGTGCTTTGCTCAGTTGCCAGATCGTCCTTGAACAATGTAGAAATTGATCATTAATTAACAAAATATCTCATCCTAATTATGAGAATTCATTATGAAATTATTGGAAAATATCATACCTTGCTTGATAGAATATGATTGATTATTTTGAACGAGAATGAACCGTTAATATTACATCAATAAACCTGTATCAGCTATCGTCTATAGAAGGCATTGACAAGACATAGGATCGGCAACGTTTCTCTGCTATCTTCCTCCACTGCCATTAATTATATGAAATTTTTGAAAAATAAACATTATTATTCTAAACGAGGATGAACCGTTAATATTACATCAATAAACTTGTATCAGATACCGTTTATAGAAGTCATTGACATGACAGAGGATCGACAACGTTGTTCTCCTTTTTTCTTTCTCCACTGCCATTATAACGTGAACCTCACTTTAGTCTACCTCTTCCCCTCTTACTCGCTCCACCTCTAGGCCACCTCTCCCTTCTCTTCCAACAAACTCCATCTTTGCATGAGTACTCCAATCATTGCAGACCGGATTGTCATAGCCGAGCTCAATTCAACCAATTCTCATCCAACAGCCAAACACAATTGAAGCTTAGCGTCGAGTGATGCTGCAGAACACTCTCAACAGAAGTGCTCGGAACCTCTTTGTTCTTGGAGGGATGTTGGGGATGAAGTCTCGCTATAGTGAGGTCCACGTTATAATGGCAGTGGAGGAAGATAGGAGAACAACGTTGCCGATCCTCTGTCTTGTCAATGCCCTCTATAGACGGTAGCTGAACCAGGTTTATTGATGTAATATTAACGGATCATCCTCGTTTGAAATGATCAATTATATTTTACAAAAAATTCAGAATGAATTGAGAATCTACATGCAAACTTCCAAGTTAATCAGTCGAGTAGTTCAGACGTGATGATGAGTCATTGAACTATTCATCATCCCCTCTGATTGCTATTCCTCCTCCTTCTACTTCTTCTTCTCCTTCTTCTTCTTCTTCTTCTTCTTCTTCTTCCTCTTCTTTCTTCTTCTTCTTCAACACCGTTTCCGATCCTCTGTCTTGTCAATGTCTTCTATAGACGGTATAACTGGACCAGGTTTATTGATTCAACTGTTCATTCTCGTCTAAAAAAAATGAATTAAATTTTATCAACCAAGATATTATATTTTTCAATAAATTCATAAAGGATTTCCATAATTAAGATGAAATATTTAGTATTGATTATCAATTCCACTTTTTTAAAAGACGATCTGGCAACAGTTTATTGATGTAATATTAACGGTTCATTCTCGTTTAAAATAATCAATTATATTCTATCAAGCAAGAAACTATTTGTTAGTCTCAAATATTCGTTATTCTCTTCACACTAATCTTATTGTCTGTAGTTTTATTATTTTGCAAGCAAGTTTTGGAAGAAAATATATCAAAAATGAATTCACAGCTAGCGCACAAGTTCGCTTCGCTAGCTGTGCCAATTCTTTTTATACAATCGGAATGTATTATTCATATCATTGTATTAATAATTTGGAGTATATCAAGTGATTTTGTATTTTAGCGAAATAAAGATTTCGTCAATAACTATAGATGGTAGCTGATGCTGCATTTGAAAATATAAAATTATATTTTATAAAGCAAGAGATTATATTTTTCAATAATTTCATAATGAATTTCCATAATCATGATGAAATATTTCGTCAATTGATTATCAATTCTACATAGTTGAAAGACGATCCGGCAACAGAGGAAAGCAGGAAAGAGATAGCAATACCCGCTCTGTTGGATTATAGACGAGGATAGTAATACTATCGCCTATCAAACACTGCCAACATAACGTGGACCCCACTATGTGAGGGGGGAAGGTACAATTGCACAGAATGAACCGAGCAAGCGCTCTGTCGTATTAGTATGCAGATGACGATGATGTTGATGACTATGATGATCGTCATTATCATTTCCGAGTCTATTGTAGTTGGGGGTGAGTTCGTACGGATTAGGTTAGATTTGGGCGGTTAGGGGAAGGTGATTTGGCATGGGAAGACATTCTCTGACATAACCTAGAAGGGGTAACAAGCCCGATGAAAGTGGGTTGGGTAGAGGTAATTATACCGGTAGTCTAGCTGTGATTTAGTCCTGGGAGGCCTGTTGTCAAAGAGAGAAATGTGTTGGATTGTTTGCGCGCGTGTGTGTGTGTCGGGTTTTTGTTCGTGTGCACGTATGTTACCAAATCGATATATTCCACCCTCACACCCCTGACAGATTTCGGTTGCTCTGGGACACCCTGTACCACATCTTTCATGTCCTTGGAGGGGAAGGGAATGGAATGATTTCAACCGCTCTGGTAGCTTGCCAACCTGCAGAGTTTTCAACCCTCCCCCTCACCACGAACCTCCCGGGACGTATTTAGTGGGGTGCAAAACCCCGAAGAAAGGACTGTTGAAAGGGCTTGGCTCTCCTTGTATAGGAGTTTGCCTTATTCTATCAGTGAGTGCTGGGAATGAGTTGCCGTTTCATTTGAACCAGGGCCGTAGAGAGAGAAGGAGCGACGTTGAAAGAGTTAGTGACTGGCAGAGATGAGAGAGAGATACTGAGAGAGCGCTTGGGAAGGTGATGATCAGCCGACGAAGGATGGGTGATCTCCTGGAACTCTCAATTAGAGGAATTTGAATACGAATAATTAATTAAAATCTTCAAATCATTATTCCTGGACCAAAAAGTGACAAAGCAGTGTGTGATATGATAATCTCAACCTTTAGACAACATAAGCTTCATTTCAAAATTTTTGGAGAGAAAAAGTACAGGCTGAGCCTATTTCATCCTTCAATGTCATAATTTAATTGTAATTGTAGTATTTTGTACAATAAATGAATGAATCAAATCAAATCAAAATTTTATTCACAATTCAAACAGTTGAGGGTCCTGCCAAACCCAAAGGTTTTTCGGCGGGTGCCCAGTTACAGGAAAAAATGAGTTACAAAAGATAAATAAACTTAGACAAAATAAATATTACACTTCAAAGATTTTGAGTAAAAAATGAAAAAAAACTGATACAAAATGCAAAAATAGAATAAAAATCAGACTTTGATACAGAATTACAGTAATGAAAAAAGGGAAAAATGAAAATTAATTAGAAAGGAATGAAATAATAAGGGAAAAATTGTTTTACACAAGTAATAGTACATTTTTATCGTTGAGGCAGGCGGCAGTGACAATAAAAGGAAAATTTCAAAACTTCAGCCAGCAAAAATTGAAAAATACTAATAATGTAAGCATATGCTGTCGTTTTTTTAACTTGACGTTTCTTAAATTATGAGTACGTTTGTAATATTATTAATTTTATAAATTGATTGTGCGGTTATTATTGAGATACAACATTACATCCTTCTTAGAGTAATCACGAATATTTGGAGGTAGTCTGTTAAATAAGTAGGGAATTACATAATGTAGGGATCTTCTATCATAAATATTATTGAATCTGAGTACTACATATATTGACGGAGATCTTAAATTGTAGGGTGAGGGAGGAGTAAGGAGTCTATAGTATAAATTTCCTTTGTGAAATATTACAATTTTGAAAAGATAGAAATGTTTGGGCGATAATGTATGATAGAATATTTGTAAGCTACGTGGGTAGTATGGATCAATATTGTTAACATAAGGAATTCTGGTAGTTATACATTTTAATGTTCTTAATTGTACTCGTTCAACTCTAGATAAAAGATAATCGGCTGCACTTTCCCATGATTCAATGCCATATCTAATTATTGGTTCCATCAAGGACTTATAAATCAGATATAGGCAGTCAGGGGTGATATTTTTATGCAAATAAAAGACTTTAGCGTTAAGTGCTTGAAGTTTTTTTGAAATTTAGTCTATGTGAGGACACCATCTCAGGCTGCTATCAATTATAATGCCAAGGTAACGGGTACTATTTACTAAAGTAAGAGACGGACAAGTGCAGATCTGAGAAGCATTCGCATGAAGGCAATGACATTCGTGGCTTAATACAGTTGGATTTACGTTGCATCTCAGATGTGGAGATTTAAAGTGCATTAGTGCAGTTTTTTTCCTGTTGATTATGAGATTTCTGTCATGGGACCATTTCAGAATTCTGTTGTAATCAAACTGTATTAATTGTTCAGCCAATTTTAAATTCTTATGTCCAATGATCAGAGCCGTATCGTCAGCATACATTAATCAAAATAACAAATATCTTCTCCATGTCTGATTACTTTGGAAATTGAATTTACATAAATATTGTACAAAATGGGACCTAAAATGCTTCCCTGTGGAACTCCAAAATTGTCACATTTATTTAACCCACTGTGATTGCCCCCTAGGTTGACCATGAAGTGTCTATCACTCAAATAGCTCTCAAACAATTTCAATACATTGCCAGTAATTCCAATATTAAGTAATTCTTTAATAAGTGTATCAAATGCTTTTGAATAATCTATGAATAACGCAAGAACATGATATCTGTCATTCAGGAGAGTATTATTTATTTTATGTGTAAAATTTACTAGAAGTGACTCAGTGCATTTTCCTTTTTGGAATCCATACTGATAATTAGAAATAATATTGTGCTGGATTATGTATTTATTTAATTGTGTTAATAAATATTTTTCAAAAAAAATTTCTGGTACTGACAATTTAGAGATTGGTCTGTAGTTATTGAAGTTATCACGTGCACCAGATTTATGAATTGGTTTAACTATTGAATTTTTCAGGGAGTCGGGGAAAATGCCTTTTAAAATAGATAGGTTGATCATGCGGCAAAGAGGAGTGCAAAGATAGTCTTCAAGGGTTTGCAGTTCCAATACTCCTATTCCATCAAATCCAGGGGATTTGTTTTTATCCATTTCATGAACTATTTGTTTAATGTCTTGAATAGTAGCTTGTCTTAGATAAAAGTTGTGATTAGGTGGAATTGAAACAGAGTCATCAAGAATTATTGGACATAAATGGGAAGTATTTCTAATATTTGTTATGAAATAATCTGCGAAGGCTGAGCAAATTTGGTCTGGATTTGAGAATTTGTGAGAGAAATCTTCAAGGATTCTACTATCTGAGACGTCAGATGATCGTCCTAAAATACAATTTATACACTTCCATTCCTTCCTGATATTGTTTTTTGAATCATTGAAACTTTTTATTACATAAGTTCGTTTAGCAAGTGTGATATCTTTATTGAGTTTGTTCCTATAAACTTGATAATCATTTTTGTACACAGTATTCGTAGGGTTGCTTTTTGAACGCCTAAATAAGATATCTCTTATTTTAAGCTTATTATATAGTTCATATGTCATCCAATTATTTTTAAAATCATTGGAATGACTGGTTTTAATACGAATAATTTTCTCAGATTGTTTTGTTGCACTATCAAAATTTAATTTAATCATATCATATACCAAATTGGGAGAGGAAAGTAATTGACAACTATTCCATTCACTTTGTTTCAATAAAGATATACGTTTTTTCTTATCTATGATAGTTTTGAATACTTTTTGGTCATGATTGGGTTTCGATTGTGGGTTGCAATGAATTTTGCAGCCAATGATATAATGATCCGAGATCTTTACATTGATGACTCCGGTATGAGAAATAAAATTACTATTTAGACGTAAGAATATATGATCAAAACAAGTTTGAGTGAGCAAACTTTGTCTGAGCTCTTCTCTTGTGACAGCAGAAATACCTTTTTTTGCAACCATAAGGAAAAAGCATCGATTCATATAACTGTACAAATTGATCATTGGATTTAAGAATACCTAGGTTCGCATCACCGATAATAATAAGATTAGCTGTATTATCATCCTCAAGAATTAACTGCTCTAGATCAGTAATGAAATTAGCTTTATGAAAGCTGTGTGGTCTATACAAACTTATTATATTAAGATTCAGGTTATTAACATTAAAATACAGCATAATATATTCTATATTTTCTGAATTGAAATTGACAGATACTTCCTTGAAATTAATATTTTTTTTATAAAAGCAACAAGGCCATGATAAAATCTGCTTGGAGCACACTTGTATACAGCTTCATAACCATTTATTTGAAAAAGGCTACTTAGGTCAGGATCGATATTGATTTCTGATAACAAAATAATATCGATATTCGCATTATAGATAGCTACAGTAAATTCGTCAAAATTCTGTCGCAATGATCTAATATTAAGGTAGATAATTTTGAACGGATAACTAATCTGTTGAGCTGACAAGGAAGGGACGCTCTTATCAGCAAGCCAGCTATCGATTGTCGGAAACGTTTTGCATGGCAAAACCATCTCCTCAATTTGAAAATCATTGTCAATCATGATTGTAGTTGTTGATTAATTGAAAAGGGATTGTAATTGTAATTTTGATAATTATTACCTGGGATAGTATGTTAATGCAATTACAGGGAATAGGGTGATAACACACATTATACAAAAATAGATTTGGAATAGCAGATAACAGGAATAAGAAAACAAATTATGTAACTACAAAGCACTACAAGTACAAATATCTTTAAATAATTTTGTCAAGGTCTGATTCGCATTTAATACGAATTACTTGTGCCTGAGGTTCCTTTCTTACAAGAATTCTACCCTGAGAGGTCCATACAAACTTATAACCAAGAGATCTTGCCCTATTCCTAGTTTGCACGAACAATCTTTTATTAAGAGGTGTAAAATTTTCATTAAAGTATACTGATTTGTCTGACGGGTTTCCTAGAATTTTGTTAGTTAGTTTTGCTGCACGGCCTTTAGTAAGCCATTCAGCACTAACCAATTTCGAAACAAACTGCACAATCAACACAGGAGAATTTTCTGATGAATTTGCGGTGGATTTTTGGACAGGTAGTCTATGTGCAGCACTCACATCACTTTCTCTAAAGTTCAAGTTTATTCTCTCAGCTATGTGTTTCAAATCCTCGAGCGGAGACCTATGAGTTGCATTGAATGAATTAATTGTTTTTTTTTTAACCAAAGATGGTTCCTCTCCTAGAACTCTCAATTAAAGTAATGTGGATACAAATAATTAAATAATTGATGTTATTTTTTATCATACAATTTTGTATATACTAATGTGATCCATCATTTTACTTTTTCAAATATATATATAGAGCGATTAGAACTCTCTTATTTTCAGGTAAATAACTTACACGTTTCTTACATGTTATAGTGATTTCTCATATGAACTAATTGTTGTCACACACTCCTGTGCCAAAATTTATTTATTTTTTCGAAATTATAACTTTTCCAAGATAATGTTTTATTAGAGTGCTGGATTAACGTTGTGATTTTCTCACGGTATTGGAGTAGTTTCATGATGTCATTCCGCACATTACGTAATTAAATTCTGATATTTCCTCTATTGTTTTCAAACGTTCATTTGAACGTTGTCATGACGTCATTCCGCACATTACGTAATTAAATTCTGACATTTCCTCTATTGTTTTCAAACGTTTTTCCTAGAGTACTTAGAATTGTTGTAAACGCAAAATCATCATAAAAAATCAGTTGAACGTCCATTCTGTTGCTGAGTCGTCTACTCTGATCGAGGGAATTTTCCTGTATTCTGTCTTTGTTAGTTGTATTCCTTTCTCGTTCTATTGAGGGAAATTATTGTCGTCCCCACCACGTCCTTTGTAATCTGGTATTTTTTAATGCGTAATAGTACCAGCCCTGATACCTATTTTTGAGCCTGGTTCGGTCGACTTGGAGACCTGAACAAGAGACCGCTTTTATATTCTGTAGAGTACAGACATGTTTTCTGAGCTTAATTATTTATTAACCTGATTCAATAATGTCTTTTCCGGACAATTTTTTATTCTCTCTCGGAGACTAAAATTTATAATATTGGGAATCATTTATCCCATCAGTTTGAAATTGCTAATCCTTTTATTAATTTATTAATGGCATAGTTATTTCCATTCAGCGGTTGACTGCTGCACTTTATTATTATTGTAGGCTATGGATTAGTGACAGTCGAAAACCCATTTGAGGGTGAGTAATGAATATTTTATAGTATTGTTGTATTGTCTTTATTTTGATGTATCAGGTAACAACCTCTGATTTAACAATTATTCAATTAATTTAATTAATTTTCACTCAATTTTGTAGTCTTACATCTGAGATGTATGACAATATACTAATGTAAAAGGAAGTGATACTAAATGGAGTATCTTCCTATTCTTTATTTTATAGGTAGAGTAATTTATATCTCTGACCTTTTGTAATTGTGAGCAAGTTTGAAATACTCACTGGCAACTCTGTTGATCATTCTAACTAGTAATTTCTTTTCATAATCCCATTCATTATAGATTTCAAATTCTTCAATTAAAACCTATAATATTCCTCTAATTTCATATTCAATGTAAATTGTATGTATTGTATTCATTAGATGATTTCTTGAGAAATCATTCATTGAATGCAATATTTAATATGTTATTTATTCTAGCATTACTAAGTAGTTGTGACTTGTGTTGAAGGTTTTTTTTTTGTGTGTGTATTCTTGAATACTCATTCGAGGATCGTGCTGTAAATATGCTCTGCTGTCAAACGAGGGCTTACAAATTCGCCGACCGAGATGGCCGGTGATATCGGACATCTGACCTTGCCGTGCGAGGCGGAAAGACGATCTTCGATCTGACGCCACTAGCCCGATGCCTGGAGGCCATCACCATTCATCCTCACCCATCACCCTTTGGACACCGGACTCGAGGACGACAGATCTTAGATAAGTACTTGATACCCCCCACTACAATATCAGATGTGCCCCCGTAAATTTGGTCTCTTAAAGACACGAGTAATTGGTCTCATAAAGACGTATTATTTTTGGTCTCTTAAAGACATATTTTATTTGGTCTCTTAAAGACGTATTATACTTGGTCTCTTAAAGACAGATTGATTATTCGATTATCCATGTAAAGATGTATTTTGTAATATTCTCTATATTATTCTCATTATTATAAGAGCAGTCAGTCAACCGCATATCTATGTTTTTAATTCCAAGACCCTCAAACCACTAGAATCAGGATCACATTATTGATCAGATAAAAATCCGCAGATCTCAGGGTCTAGCACAATTTCAACAACTAAGCCTTCTCCGACAAAATCATTTGTCACCAGGAGATTGGTTACAAATGATAGCAGAACGTGGTTATACAAATGGTAGCAGAGAACGTGGTTCTCGATGAATCTGATGAATATTGTGATCTTATTTCGGTGATGAGGTTGGAATTCAATGATTAATATGTTTAGGGAAAATAAGACACTTAGTTTGAGAGGTATCAGGAAATTAGATTTATTTAAGGCTTTTTGAGTAATTGAGTCATCAGAATATCAGGCTTCCCTGTATTTTATTTTAGATTTCATTATTAGTTTAGATTCCATTTTATTGTAGTGACCATGGCGAAAGTAACTTTAGATTTGTTGCAAGACGAATTTGTAAATAATAGTCAAGTTGATGCTTTTCTATCTCATAAGATCAATCCCGATGCATTGACTAAAGTTGAGTTGTTATTTGAACTAGAAATACTAGGTCAGAAAAAATCTGAAATGCTATCCCAAACGGTTGATAATTTGAGATCGCGGTTTAGACAAAAAATCTCTGATCTAGCTGAACGTAGATGTGTGGCATATGGAGGTAAAGGTTAACTTTCATGAAGAAACCAGCCAATTTATCTGAGTTAAATGAGCTGTGCATACATTCTCAAAACGTTCAATTCGCTGATATCGAAAGGAATTCCATCTATCAAGTGAACAGAGGAAACACTTTCACCCAAAATAATAATAAGGTTACCCATGATAATTCAAACATTGATTTCAGGCGTGATATTGTGTGTCACAAATGCAACAGGAAGGGCCATATTGCCAGAAACTGTAATTCAAAAAACTTGACTCTAGCCTCCTCAACAAAAAAAACTTGAAACTCAAATCAGAGATGAAGAATCCAATAAAACCATCAAATTCTCAATACAGTTTAATCCCGTTAAAGAATAAAATCGCTTACGAAGGTTCTAGAAATTGTTTTATTCGAAGTTTGAAGCATAAAACTGAACAGAAAATGTGCGGCATGATATTCTCTAACAAAGTACTCCCGTTTGTAGAAGCAAGTTTCATTAACACAGATAAATATCCCTGCCTAGTTGATTCTGGATCTGTATTCACCTTAATACGCGCTTCCACCCTTGAAGAAATAATCGATAATAATAAGCTTAAAGGAGATTGAAATTATTGACGATGATGTAACCTGTTATACAGCAAACTCTTCCAAATTGATAATCAATAAATCGTGCATATTGAAAATAAAAATTGAGCAGTTTTCATGGAAATTCCGATTTTTCTATTTTCAGCATGCATTTCCACAAATATGCTATTATGTACTGTTATTGTAATTAATTTTTATCATAGAAGTGTTATTATTTTGTTTATTATTGCCAGTGTCTGCCATAGATCTTGTCAGAACTGGCAATGTAAGATCAAATATCAAATATCTCTCTGATTTACCTGGTCGTGTGTTGATGGGGAGGATATTATTTTATATCAATTATTTGTTGAAACACCGCCGATTTATGAATTCACATCACAATTTTATATTATTGTTATTGTAATTGCATTTGATCTTCATTCTCATTGATTAATTTTTTATACTTTATATCATTCGTTGAATAATCAGCATTACCCTTATTTGATAGAAATTAGTGTAAAAACCAGTAAATATTGTAACATACATAAATAAAGAAATCTAATCTAATCTCATTAGGATTGTGTGGCAGAGAGGACCAGGTGTCCTAACTCCGCACTAATAAAGGCAATCATTCAAATTTCCTCCCTCTCTTTCTCTGATTTCTCCCTTGTCCATTTACTCTATCTTTCTCTCACTCTCTCTCACTGGACACCGAGTTATCTCAATTATTCAGAGTGAATGCACCCATTATTGTCCATTATTACCATAGTGTCATCAATACACGAGGTCCAGTTGAATAGTCAGTGCGTACCTTGACGCTGCTATATGGATCACAAACCATATACAGCGGCATATAAACCTGCCATATTATACGGTATATGTGTATATATGGGTATACAAACAGAACAGTGATAGAAACCCGACCATAATGCCATTGTTCTAATCGACAAATACATCCTGTGCGCCTGAATTTAGACCACTCTAGAATACTGAATGCTTCAGAAATTGAACCGTGGAATGAAGTGGTGTGGTGAACGAAACTGTGACAAGCCTTGTTTCCATTTTAGGTTCAGCGTAGCAACATGAGTGTGAATTGAACCAAAGTGACCAATCTGATGGAAACGGACAACAACAATATTAAACTCAGCTAGACCAACGCCAGACCAATGTGCCCCAAAACAAGTGTGCACCATTTCACTATGGTGAGTTTCACGTTATATGGCAGTGGAGAAAGATAGGATAACAACTTTGCCGATCCTCTGTCTTGTCAATGTCTTCTACAGACTGATACAGGTTTATTGATGTAATATTAACTGTTCATTCTCGTTTGAAGTAATCAATTATATTCTGTGAGCAAGATATTATTAATTTCTCAATGATATAATAATGAATATCCATAATTAAGATGTGATATATTTTTATCTATTTATTTATTCATTGACCGAGCGAAGTAATGTCTAAGAATCAAGTCGACGGTTTGGCATTTCTCTTAATGTTTAAATGTTGATATGTTTTTATGTTGCGCATTTACGGCAGAACGCGGTAATAGATTTTCATGGAATTTGACAGGTATGTTCCTTTTTAAATTGCACGTCGACGTATATACAAGGTTTTTGGAAATTTTGCATTTAATTTATTTATTCATTTATTTATTCCATAAAAACATAGAAAGGCTCACAGACAAACTCCAGTACGAGCCTTAATGACACATTTGAAGGATAATATAAAAGGAAAAAGGAAACTCCCTTCATACGCCAATATTACCGTAAAAATCTGGTGTGGCGCACTCACACAACTTTCCTTGCCGTTATGAAAATTGGTCACCTGACGCTAGTGTTCCCGCGCATCTCAAGTCTTCTATTCAAAGATTTGAGCCAGCTGGTGACAGGGTAATAACGCTGGAGACACACATGAGGTCAGCCATCTCTTCTTAGTGAATGATTTAATAGAATCAACAATAATTTGCAATTGAATAATCATATTTTCTCGAATTTAAAGCTAATTTTGAATTTTAGGTGAAAATGTTACTGAACATTAATTGTAGAGATTTCCATGATCAATCTACACCACTTGATTTTTTTTGTTTCGATTGTATCTGAAGCCTGATAATTGGGAATCAAAAATCGAACTTTGCATAGATGGGGCGGAGCTCTTGGAAATTTTACAGATATGGGACTTGTGGCAGTTGATAGAGCTTATCAATGACTATTTTAAGTATGAATTTGATCAAAATCGTTGGAGCCGTTTCCGAGAAAATCACGAAAAACCCTGTTTTTGACAACATTTTCGCCATTTTAGCCGTCATCTAGAATCGCATTCGATCGAAATTATAGTGGAAGGACCTTAAGTTCCAAGTTCCAAGTCATTCCGTTGATTGGAAGATGAGATATCGTATACACAGACGCACATACACTCATACACACACACACACACACACACACACACACACACACACACACACACACACACCACACACACACACACACACACACACACACACACACACACACAACACACACACACACACACACACACACAACACACACACACACACACACACACACACACACACACACACACAACACACACACACACAACACACACACCACACACACACACACAACACACACACACACACATACAGACCAATACCCAAAAACCAGTTTTTTGGACTCAGGGGACCTTGAAACGTATAGAAATTCAGAAATTGGGGTACCTTGATTTTTTACTTTCCTTGCCCTACTACCATAGGTAAGGAAAGTATTGCTTTCCAAAAAAAATTAAGGTACCCCAATTTCAAGTTTTCTATACGTTTCAAGGTCCCCTGAGTCCAAAAACATGGTTTTTGGGTGTTGGTCTGTGTGTGTGTGTGTGTGTGTGTGTGTGTATGTGTGTATGTCTGTGAACACGATAACTCCATTCCTAATTAACCGATTGACTTGAAATTTTAAACTTAAGGTCCTTATACCATGAGGACCCGACAATAAGAAATTCAATAAAATTCAATTCAAGATGGCGGAAAAAATGGCGAATAATTACTAAAAAACCATGTTTTTCACGATTTTCTCAAAAACGGCTCTAACGATTTTCTTTAAATTTATACCATGGATAGCTATTTATAAGCCCTATCAACTGACATGAGTCTCATTTCTGGGAAAATTGCAGGAGCTGCGTAATATTCTCGAGAAAAATGGCGGATAATTACTAAAAAACCAAGTTTTTCACGATTTTCTCAAAAACGGCTCTAACGGTTTTTTCAAATTTATACCATGGATAGCTATTTATAAGCTCTATCAACTGACATGAGACTTATTTCTAGGAAAATTGCAGGAGCTGCGTAATATTCTCGAGAAAAATGGCGGATAATTACTGAAAAACCATGTTTTTCACGATTTTCTCAAAAATTACTCGACTGATTTAATTCAAATTTATACTCCGTATAGTTATTTATCAGCCCCATCAACTGGCATGAGTCTCCTCTCTGGGAAACTAATGGGGAGTTTACCCCATCCTTGAGAAATGTACTTTGTAACCTCCTTCTCGTGCATGAGGTAGGTAGGTAGGTAGAGCTGTCTATAAAAATAACACATAGTCGAGATATTTCATCTGTAGAACAGCTGTTTTGACGACTTTTAAAAAATCATCGGATTTCACAATTTACACAAAGGAAAAAGTACTCTGAAAACAATAATTATATACACACATATACAGTAGTCCGATCGTAGTTTCAAATAATTATGTTGCCGCCAATCGTCATTATGTTATTTCTCTAAATTATTATCGTTTAAGAATGAGGCTCCCAGTTCAATGAGCAAGGAAAGTTGTGTGAGTGTACCACACCAGATTTTTTCGGAAAGCAATACTTTCCTTACCTATGGTAATAGGGCAAGGAAAGTAAAAATCACACTATAGAATTATTCATAATATATCAGCTGTCTAGTGGACTATAATACTTCTCGTTCAAAAACATCGAACATCTTGAAAATGTATCTTTCCATTAACGTTAGTAGACAGTTGACTATAATACTACCCCTTCAAAAACATCGAACATCTTGAAAATTGTATCTTTCCATCAACGTTGTAGACAGTTGCAGCCAGACCTGATAACAGCACTCACACTGACATTCCGAGACGACACGTAACAGTACGATGTGTACCAAAATTTTGAGTTATTAAATGGAATTTATTCTATCTTAAGTAAGTAATTTACAGTTTTCATAAAGATAGTAAATTTATTCTAGTTCATTGGCAACTTAGCCAGCATTTCTAAAATCGTTATAATTATAATCAGAATCTTATTAAAGTCCTTGGTTCCCACGATCCCACTTGGAATTATCTATTCTCACGACAGATTTAGACGCCAGAAGTATGCTGAATCAATCACATAATTCTAAACTTGCAAAAGGGAAATAACTTTTCTCTCCTAGTTTCCTTCTTGCTTGAACGTATCACCTTCCTTATTTACTGAGGAGAAAGAGAGTGGGCGAAGAGAAATTCACAGGCGATCGGGTAAATATTTTAAGTAATGATGGTGAAACTGATCAGTCTGGACGCCTCTGAAAACTAGGAGAGCGATCATTCTAATCTCAGCTGTCATAGTGTTAACTGTTTCTTGAGATTTTCTTTCAATTTCCAGTAATGTTTTCGTTCGGGGGTACATTCTCATTCTCTCCAGGAGAATTTAATTGATTGTCCAAGTAAATCGGACATCGTTTGAAGTAACTTTATGTGTAATTTAGAAGTAAGGTCCCCCTTATAGAATATACTAATGGGATAGCTTAAATTAGGATGACGATTGATTCCTCTATACTTTGGATCTTCAATACCCCTTTTGGGTGAGTATTTTTATTATTGTCATCGAATATAATTTATCATTTGTGAAGAGAAAGTGTTCGATTTATGTATGTTAATAATATAATTCCTCATAGGAAGCGGTGAATTGTATTTATTTGATGATCTACCGAATAAAAAATAGATTCATCAATTGAATACAATCCTATTAGATATTGGTAATTATTATGTTTCTAATTCTGTTGTAAATTTGTCATCAGGTTTCTGTATCGGGCTGAGAATTTCCATTGTAAAAGGGCTGGAATCGTACGTCATTGAACGCTGATGAGGAGAGAACAAGACTAACTCCCTTTTGGATCTGTCGCCGCGACGCCTGAACATTCCTGGAAGACGACCAATCATCTTCACCCTCCATCCATCTCCGCCAGGGACTCCGGACAGCGCGACGACAACTACAAGATGAGTACTTGATCTTTCCCTATCGGAATTCAATGTGTCCTTTAAATTTTGGTCTCTTAAAGACGTAAATGTAGTTAAATTTGGTCTCTTATGACAAAGATAATCTTTAATTGAAGAAAGTATCTATTGTAAAGTGTTGTTTGAAGTTAAATATTTAATATAGAGGCAATCAATCGTCAAATGATTTTTATTTCGGATTCCTCACCACTGGAATAGCACTAGAAATTTCACTAACTCCTCCACCATCTGGGTCTCGCACGATTTCCAAACTTAAGTATAGTTGTCTGAGAATTTAGGTTCTCAAAAGACACTATAAATGATATAGGACAGAAAGCTCTATGTTTATTTAGGATTTTTTCTAGACATTTTTAATTGATGAATTATTAATTAATTTTTGAGAAAACATAGCAACAGGTCAATGTAGCTCACTGAGCGCGAGGTCTACTGTTCACTAGTAAACAAATACAATTAAGGTAAAAACCACAGGCATTCGCCCAAAACTGTTCTAAACCTTAATTTGGAATATTCCAAAGGTTATGTAAATGATAACGAAATTCACAACTATTTTGAGTCCTAGAAATGTATACACTAGAATTTTGAATTCATAAGATCAATGAATTTCAAAATACAAATCCAAACAGAAATCTTACTTCACAATCACAAAAAATATTTAAAATTTCACATTATGTACATTACATCATAGTTTAGACATAACATAGAATAAAATATTTCATTAATTGATCATCAATTCTACATTGTTGAAAGACGATTTGGCAACAGAGCAAAATGAGAGAGATATAGCGCTATCTGCTTTGTTGAATGATAGACAAGGATAGTAATACCATTGCTTATCGAACACTGCCATTATAACCTGGACCTCACTATAGCTACACAGGCATCGATATTGTTCGATATTTGTTCATATTTTGCGATCGGAATCCGGGAGCTTGCAGTGATGGAAACCGTGCAATAGAATGCATTACATTGTATACTTACTGGATGGAAAGGTTCATCAACATATTCATACTTAGTAGTTTATCCGCACCATTAGCGCCAGACCAATGTGCACCAAAACAGGTGTTGCATTTTACTAGTGCAACCAGACAGTATAAACTGTAAAGATATTTGAACAAGCGTGTTTCTCGAAAGGATGATTCAAACAGAAAATTGCAATCATTGGTATGGAACACTGCGAGGAATATTAAAATGTTTGCTCAATTATTTTTCCATCTTGTAGTGCTGTAGAGTATTCTAAGCCGAGATATTGGGGATGAAAGCACTTCGACGTCTCTAAGTGGCCGAGGGAATAAAATACAAAAGACGTTTTATTTCTTGGAGACGAACATGCAGCTTATTTTGAAGA
This sequence comes from Nilaparvata lugens, assembly GCF_014356525.2. Lineage (NCBI taxonomy): Eukaryota > Metazoa > Arthropoda > Insecta > Hemiptera > Delphacidae > Nilaparvata > Nilaparvata lugens. The sequence continues at coordinate 29,233,372 of NC_052512.1, forward strand.
GTCTCGTGTTGAAATTGTGAGAGTAATGCCAGACAAAGTGCCTCCTTTGCATCTCTGCTGGAAGGAGCGAAAAAAGTGAAGAAAGAATTGGAGAGAAATCAGGAAAAAGAATCGGAACGAACTCTGATATTCGCCTGGTTGGTAAGTAACAAGTTACTTGGAGAGCTCTTGCAACCTTTGAAAACTGAGCAATAGCAATATCTCCGGCATTGCAGTTTTTCATCTCGTCACTTTTCATCTTCTTTCATTTCCCTGTTTGACCCCTTGTCCATTCACATCCCAGTAAGTTCTCAGAGATTTCGAAATTGATTCAATACTCCTATTTCATAAATTTTCCATAACTGCTCTTACTTCTTTTCCAGCAATATTTTTCCTCCTATTTCATTCTACATTTCACTTCTTCCTCGTCTCTCTCTAACTCTACAGAAAAATGCAAAGATGAGCTTCATCAAATGATAATATTATTTGATGAATGTTGATAATCTTTATTATAATAAAGGAAAGAACTGTCTTTCACACGTACAGTATTGTAAATTCACGGATGAACACATCATCACGTCTGAACTACTGGACTGATCAACTTGAAATTTTGCATATAGTTCCTTGATTTACCGAGGATGTTTATAGGCCCATTTCCAATTCTCCAAGATCTCAGTAGGTATCTTGTCAAGTTTTGAATGAGACCCTTGCAGAGCACGGGTTACCTGCCTTTTATAAATATAATATTGCAACGCATTGTTCCGTTACAGGTTCTCATTGTGAACGGTCCTTCACCATTATAATCTTTCTTTCCAAATGAATGTTCGTTTTCCAACAGTCTAATTTTCATGAATCAGTATCACATAGAATACAGTCAGTCCCACAAGGTTGTAACAGCCGTTGACCATTGATTCTATACGACATTCCTGACCAAAAAGGTTCAGTAAACATTTTTCCTATCGACCTTAGTTTTCGAGATTTCAGAATATGCCTACTTCCGGTCATTTAATGCTCAATAACTCGAAAACTACTGGTCGAAGATATTAGCAGTTTTGAACACTTCATTATGGAACTTACCTCTTGGAATTTATACTCATTGGAAAGCTAATGATAGAGAGAAGTTTTTGAAATATTGCAACCACTATAATTACGCGGAGAAAAAATCGAGAAAAAACAGTTTGAAATTTGACTTTGAATATGAAGAATAGCATTTTTAATGATTAAGCCCTAATAAGAAACTATAAAATATCAAACAACAGATAAAATTGAATCAACTGTGTTTCAAATTTGTTTCTCTTTCCAAAAATACCTTTGATATTGAAATTCAATAAGTAGTTTCCGAGTTATTGAGCATTTAATGACTGGAAGTAGGCATATTCTGAAACTACAGAACAATTGATATATCTCGAAAACTAAGGTCGATAGGAAAAAAGTTTACTGAACCTTTTTGGTCAGCGATGTCGTGTGAAATCTATGGTCAACGGCTGCTACAACCTTAATGGGAAACTCTGTATATAATAGTGATTCGTGGAGAACATTATTCTGTAGTGTATGAATTCCACAAAAAATCAATTATTGTGTTTTCATTCTGACTTCATTTATTCATTTTGAATATCGGGGCACCGAGCATCGCTCGTTATTTATTCATTGACTTTTGATAAACCGAACACAATTATTCTTTAAAAATATTGGGGAAGTACTAACAGGCACAGCCCAAAACTGTTTCTTTCCCGAATTTTGATTTATACACTATAAATAGTCCAGAAAGTAGGTTATGTTCCATACAATTGAATTCAGGTTCAATTCTCTGTTCAAACATTATATTCGACCCAAATTGAATAACAAAATAACACTCACTAATCACTTGAAATTGTCAAATAATGATCAACTTTTAAAATTACGATATACTCTAATTTAGGATTATCATGTCATGTCAACAAATCAGATTATGTTGCTTAAATCGATTTAATTGTCTAGCTAGATAAACTTTCTCGCTGATTGATTATGATTGCACAGCTGGAAATAATTCTGTCTCTCTCCCACACAGGCACACGCATCTTCTGTTATCGAGAGACGACAAAATTATCATCTGTTTTCCAAGGATGAATTATCCTTTAATGTCGTTCAGCGAGTTTTCCAAAGAATGAGACCTAATGCAATCGAATCCCTATATCATGAACCTACTATGTTCCAAATTTCATGGAAATCGTTAAAGCCGTTTTTGAGATCCGTAGAACATAAATAACCAGATATGAAAATAACCAAGTATAAAAATAACCAGATATAAAAATAACCAGATATTAAAATAACCAGATATATCAATACAAAAATTGCTCGCTTAATATAATAGGATTCGAAGATGCATCAGTCTCAAAAACTTGGCACTACCTTTAAGATCAGCTGACTGTGGGAGAACAACAATTATTCAGAATTCCAGCGCTAATTATTGCTGCCGCAGTGCAAAGAAATAAATTCCGATTCTAATTCCAATTTACGGTCGCACTGTGTGTTTGTGATATGAACTCTGCGAAGCACTTGTCGTGGGATTCTCACACCAAATGCTTTAATGGGAAGGAGATGCTATAGTGAGGTCCACGTTATAATGGCAGTGTTTGATAAGAAATGGTATTGCTATCCTTGTCTATCATTCAACAGATCGGATAGCGCTATCTCTTACTCGCTTTGCTCTGTTGCCAGATCGTCTTTCAACAATGTGGAATTGATAATTTATTAACAAAATATTTCATATCAGTTATTGAAATTCATTATTAAATTATTGAAAAATATAATTCATTGCTTAATAGAATATAATCGATTATTTTAAACGAGAATGAACAGTTAATATGATATCAATAAACCTGTATCAGCTACCGTCTATAGAAGGAGGGCATTGATGTTATATTGCCTGTTGATTTTGTTTAAAATAATCATTCATATTTTATTGAGCAAGAATTAATATTTTTCAATAATTACATAATGAATTTTCATAATCGAGATGAAATATTCTGTTAATCAGTTATCAATTCTAAATTGTTAACAAGACGATCTGGCAACAGAGCAAAGCGAGAAAGAGAGTGCTATCCGCTTATTAAATGATTGACAAGGATAGCAATCAATACAAGTGCTAATCAAACACTGCTATTATAACCTGGAGCTCACTATAGCCTACCTGTAGCGATAACCAGAGAGTAGTTAGTGGGCCTAATTTTTTTCTCCGTGATTATATAAAACTAGTCGTCAGGCTCGCTCCGCTCACCATATCCGTCTAGCCAGGGTGCTCCGCCCCCTGGACCCCCGACTGGATCGTCCAAAAATGAGATCAGCGGCCTCGCTTCTCTCGCCTGCATGTAGACCTCAGTGGAACCTCTGTACCGAATTCTGGACCCCCGACTGGATTGTCCAAAAATGAGATCAGCGGGCTCGTTTCGCTCGCCTGCATGTAGACCTCAGCGGAACCTCTGTACCGAATTTGAACGTAAATTATGTCAATTTGATCTCGAAAAACACCTGTTACTATATCGGCGTATCTTTGGCGAACAAAATTCTTCCACCTCAGCTAAACCTGTGTACTAAATTTTTTTAAATATATTTCCATCAATTATTGAAAAAGGTGAGGAAACGCAGAAAAGCTGAGAAAACGCTAATTTTGGCTAACTGGATAAATTGGTATTTAGGAGGTCCTGGATAAATGCATTTCAATCTTCAACTTGGTGCCAAACCAACAAAGTCAACTAAACTTAATGCCAACCTGACAGAATTTTTAATTTAGTTACCAGAACAACTGTTTCGAAGAGGTACTCTCTCTAGATTATAATTCTATATCAACATATGGTATGGACATTTCAATTATAATTTTAAGATATGGAATAAGAAGAATATACATGCTATAAGAAAATTTAAACCCTTAAAAACCACCCTTAGAGTTAAACTATCGCCGAAATATTTCTTAGTGCGCCTCTAAAGGGCCAACTGAACATACCTACCAAAATTTGAACGTTTTTGGTCCGGTAGATTTTTAGTTATGCGAGTGAGTGAGTGAGTGAGTGCCATTCCGCTTTTATATATATATAGATTCAATTTGCTTATTTCTTGACGGAATGAAGGTTATTATTTTCTTTCATCTCTGCGATAACCATCTTAAGCGAAGATGGGATTCTGGCCTGAGCCATTGTGAAATTCTGATAAACGTCTAGGCATTTTGAGTTGCGTGTTATGTGACGTCAGAGTCCTTTCAAACTGGAGCATTCAAAGCAGGAGCTTACCCCAGTAATCCGGCTGTTTCCTATCAAATCTCATAACCCTCACAATCCGCTCTTTGATGGCTCCCTCTCCAAACCCAATAACTCACATCTCATCACTTTGGAGAAGCATTGAAAGACGGCTTTCGATTTGAGATTGAAGTTACAGATCTGATATGAATTGTACAGTTAGCGATAGTGAGGTGCCCTGTAGATTGAGAGAATGTTGTAGCATAGTCCAAAATAATTAGCGAATAGGCTTCAATATAGTGTCGCACTTTGGCGCCGACTTCATAAGGCCTTGGTGGGCTCGAGCCCACCCATAAGTTTGATCAATTATTGAATCAGCGGAGCGAATTCCATGTTTCAAGTCAATCGGCGTTCGTCTGTTTGTACCGCAGTTACAGTCGCAGTTATGGTCCGATTTGGTATACAAGTACTTTGAAACAAGGCGCGAAAACATATGTATTTAAAATTTCAAAATTCATCATCGTTTCAAGATGGTGGCCCTTTATTTGGAAATTTCATCCTGAAAATCTGCCCAATACTTCATCAGATCAGGTTCAAACCGGCCGCCATCTTGAATTGCATTTGATCGAAATTGTTCGTGTCGGATCCTTATAGTGTTGGTAATCCCGTCCTGTCCCCAAACCTATGGATTGGGGTACAGTTAAGATTTAATTCACGAAAACGTCGACAGCCCCAAAAGTAGGTCTTTAATTTGCACTAACCTTGGAACTGGCGAGGAAGTGGACTGATCTCGTGTGTAGAAGCTACTGCTGACGATATCCTGTCTTTATGCGTAGGCCTATATGATATTGCACATATATCACGAAACGAAACGAGGTAATTGCGTTCAGCTCAAGCGCCACGGAAACAGGAGAAACGAAACGAAAACGATGTTGACTTCTCGAGCACACTTCTGGAAGTGCTGGTTTGAAAGATAAACGGGGAGGATGAAGGAGGGGTGTGGGAGAGAGGTTATCTTGCCTCTTTGGGAGAGTGGGAAGGGGAGGAAAGCACAAACCAAATCAACCCGCAATCAAGGCTGCCGATCCTCCGTGAATCCACCATCTCCGCCCGCCTTGGAAGCCCCATTTCCAAGACATAAACTCAAAAAGAACTAAAATTTAAAAGTAAAAGAAAAACAAAACAACATACACTGAACGGTAGAAAAGAAAAACGAAGGGAAAAAGAAATAGGAAAGGAGAACGGAAAACTTGGTGTGTGGGTTAAACTAATAGGGAAGTATGGGTGCAAGTTCCTAACTGGCTAACATCTCACCAGAGTTAGTTTTCACGTGAGCTGAGCGCACAACACCCTTAGCATCACTTATGATTTGGATGACTCTACCTAACGGGTATGATAAGGGTGATGAATTGTCCTCTTTAATCCATACTAACTGCCATACTGAAGGTTTGTGTCACTCTCAAACCACTTATTCTTCTGTTAAGAGTGTGGAGGTATTCACTCTCCCACCTCTTCCACAATCTCTGAGTGGAGCGATTAACCTTTCCCAACGAGACAGTCTGTGCTCGTTGACATCACTCACGTCAATTCAGGAACCGCCAACAGAGGGCGATGACAAGGAAATGTCCGGGAGTCAGCGCCTCGTAGTCATCAGGAGATGAAGAGAGCGCATACAACGGTCTCAAATTGAGTATCGCCTCAATTTTCACCACAGAGTGGAAAGCTCAACAATAGTTAGGACGAATTTCCCATTTCACGAAACAAATGGAATTTCACATTTTTAATATTAGACTCACAGATTCCATTCATGAAAGGAGCATGTGGATATTAAAACGAAATTGGATGCTTTTAGATGACATCGCATCACAGACGTTGGATTGATTTTCTGATGATCTGAGAAATTCAACAATTTCCTTCAATTGTCGCGCAGCACCTTTGAAATTCGTCCTTGATCACAGAAATTTCTTTAGGCACAGTTAAGATTTAATTCACGAAAACGTCGACAGCCCCAAAAGTAGGTCTTTAATTTGCACTAACCTTGGAACTGGCGAGGAAGTGGACTGTATCTCGTGTGTAGAAGCTACTGCTGACGATATCCTGTCTTTATGCGTAGGCCTATATGATTTGCACATATATCACAGAACGAAACGAGGTAATTGCGTCAGCTCAAGCGCCACGGAAACAGGAAAACGAAACGAAAACGATGTTGACTTCTCGAGCACACTTGGAAGTGCTGGTTTGAAAGATAAACGGGGAGGATGAAGGAGGGGTGTGGGAGAGAGGTTATCTTGCCTCTTTGGGAGAGTGGGAAGGGGAGGAAAGCACAAACCAAATCAACCCGCAATCAAGGCTGCCGATCCTCCGTGAATCCACCATCTCCGCCCGCCTTGGAATGCCCCATTTCCAAGAACATAAACTCAAAAAGAACTAAAATTTAAAAGTAAAAGAAAAACAAAACAACATACACTGAACGGTAGAAAAGAAAAACGAAGGGAAAAAGAAATAGGAAAGGAGAACGGAAAACTTGGTGTGTGGGTTAAACTAATAGGGAAGTATGGGGGCAAGTTTCCTAACTGGCCTAACATACTCACCAGAGTTAGTTTTCACGTGAGCTGAGCGCACAACACCCTTAGCATCACTTATGATTTGGATGACTCTACCTAACGGGTATGATAAGGTGATGAATTGTCCTCTTTAATCCATACTAACTGCCATACCTGAAGGTTTGTGTCACTCTCAAACCACTTATTCTTCTGTTGAAGAGTGTGGAGGTATTCACTCTCCCACCTCTTCCACAATCTCTGAGTGAAGCGATTAACCTTTTCCCAACGAGACAGTCTGTGCTCGTTGACATCACTCACGTCAATTTCAGGAACCGCCAACAGAGGGCGATGAACAAGGAAATGTCCGGGAGTCAGCGCCTCGTAGTCATCAGGAGATGAAGAGAGCGCATACAACGGTCTCGAATTGAGTATCGCCTCAATTTTCACCAACAGAGTGGAAAGCTCAACAATAGTTAGGACCGAATTTCCCACTTCACGAAACAAATGGAATTTCACATTTTTAATATTAGACTCACAGATTCCATTCATGAAAGGAGCATGTGGAATATTAAAACGAAATTGGATGCTTTTAGATGACATCGCATCACAGACGTTGGATTGATTTTCTGATGATCTGAGAAATTCAACAATTTCCTTCAATTGTCGCGCAGCACCTTTGAAATTCGTCCCTTGATCACAGAATATTTCTTTAGGCAATCCACGCCTAGAAACAAAACGATGGAGAGTGTTAATAAACTCTTCGGATGAAAGACTTGTAAGCACCTCAATGTGACAAGCTTTTGTTGCCAGACAGACAAACAGTGCAAAGTATGCCTTGTACGTACGAGCTTTGGGCCGAATACTCTCTTTGACAGTGAAAGGACCAGCTAGATCGACCGCAGCCTTCAGAAAGGGAGCACTGGGAACAACACGAGAGCTGGGAAGATCACCCATGACGGGAGCAACAGGAGTTGCATTGAATAAACGGCAACGAGTACAATTGAAAATCACATTTCTGATAACACTGTGTGCTCCAACAATCCAAAAATAACGCTGAATAAGAGCACGCACTATTCTTGGTCCAGCATGAAGATGAGAAATATGATAATACTCAATGAGGAGTTTAGTAAAATGACTATCTTTATGTATCAAACAAGGATGCTTGGCTTCATATCCTAAAGCACTATTTACCAATCTGCCACCAACACGAATCACACCATCACAATCCAAGAATACAGACAATTTTTGGAAACTCTTATCACAAGGTTTACCCTCTTTCAATAGGTCGAGTTCACGATTGAAATGACACTTTTGAACAATTTTAACACAATAAATTTGTGCACATTTCAACTCTTGAACACTAAGTGCGCCTGATTTACGACAGACACCACTAATTGATGCTTTACAGTTATTCACGAAACGTAAAACATAAGCACAGGAACGTAACAATCTCATGTATGAGGAGAAACGTGTTATCTGAATAACAGCAGTCTCTTCAGTGATATTCAAAACAACACCTTTATTTTGTTTCACATCAGGCAGAATTTCAGTAGCAGGGTAAGTCATAGATGACAACGGCCAACATGACAACGAATTAGAACACCACGTTGGAGCATTGAACCAATCTTGCGAATTGCACAAGTTTTGGGGAGAAACGCCTCTTGAACCAACGTCGGCAATATTGAAATCAGTACCATGTGATTCCAATCTGAAATATTAGTCAACTCTAATATTCTCACAACACGATTTGCAACAAACGTTTGCAACTTGTAAGGAGGTATATGCAACCAAGATAAAACAATAGTTGAATCACTGAACAGAAACGTAGATTGAAGATTGATTTTTTCCAGTGAAGGAAGGACTGAAACATACAATCGCGAAAGCAACAACGCAGCTTGAAGCTCTAATCGAGGAATAGACAGAGTTTTCAACGACGCAACTTAGTTTTAGCTTTCAACAGGAAGCATTTCACCGTAGATTCTGACGACACAACTCTCAAGAAGATACAAGCACAGATTCCTTTCTGCGATGCGTCGGAAAACCCAAGTATTTGACAAGAAAAAGCATCGCCATAAACGCATCGAGGAATTGAAATTGAACTTAGAGCAGGAAGCTCTCTCATCAGCTCGTTCCAGCATTCGTTGTAGTCAACAGGAATCGGCGTATCCCAATCGATGTCCAACTTCCACAGCTCTTGTAAAAAACATTTCATTTTGAATATTACTGGAGCTATAAAACCGAGAGGGTCATACAGACGCGCGATAACGGACAGAACAGTGCGCTTAGAGTTTTTCTTTTGAAACTCTGGAACGGAGACTTTAATATTAAAACAATCAGTAGTTGGGTTCCACATTATGCCAAGAACTTTCACATTTGAATTAGGCTCATCACTGATATGAAGTGGTACTTGAGTGTTTTCAGAACAAATCAAATCCAAGAACTCAGGAGAATTACTGCTTCATTTATTCAACTTGATATGAGCACAGTTTAGAAGATTACAAAGTTGTGATTTTATTTCACAGATTTCTTCCAACGAATTAGCACCTGTGAGAAAATCATCGTGATATATATCATCACGAATAGCTGCTGCTGCCAACGGAAATTTATCTCCTTCATCTTTCGCCAGTTGAATGAGAGCACGTTGAGCAAGAAAACCAGACGGTTTCAAACCATATGTGATTGTTTTGAGCTCATAAACGACAATATCATCGGAAGGATCTTTACGAAACAATATGTGAAGGAAAGAACGATCTTCTTCATCAACGAGGATAGCACGATACATTTTCGTAACATCACACGTGAATACGAATGAGTGAAGTCTGAATCTAGTTAACACATCACATATGTCATTTAACAATTTTGGACCTGAATGAAGAACTTGATTCAACGAAATGTGACTCTTTTTAGCAGACCCATCAAATACAACACGAACCTTTGTTGTAGGTGATGACGGATTGAATACACAAAAATAAGGAATAAAATATTTACCTGGTTTTTTAGCAACTTCCATATGATCCAAAAGAAGATACTTTCCATAAATGATACGCAATCAGATTTCAAACGAGCATCACGCAGCATACGACGCTCCAACGACAGAAAACGATTTAAAGCAACATCATGAGATTCATGAAACTTGAGTTGATTAGTGTCAACTTTGAAAGGGAGACGAACAACATATCTTCCTTCAGTATCACGCGTGTGAGTTTCAGCAAAATGTTTCTCACAAAACTCATCATCGGGACTAGGAAATTTATGATTAGGAATTTCTTCACTTTCCCAAAACTTATGAACCAAATTATTCAACGAGTTCTCAGAGGTGGGACACGTCATTAATGCAGTCAATGACTGATTAAGAAGACCGGAATGATTTGGAAATTCACCCAAAATAATGTCACCAAACACGGTAGGAATCACGCAAAACGAACACTCTTCACTAGATGAGACTTGACTATGATGACGTAATATTTTGTTGAATAACTGACATCCCAATAGAAGATCAACGGAACGTTGTTCATAGAACACAGGATCAGCAAGGTTGAATTTTTTCAACTCATTTTGCACTTTCGAACTGAGATAAATAGGGGGCAATGAACCAACTATTTTATCAATCACGTAAGCCTCAGCTTCTAGACGAGGGTGATTTGAGCCCTTAGGTTTCAACAAACATTTCACAACACCAGAAGAATTCCCTACACTCGAGGAATTCAAACCAGAGAAATTTTGATGACAATCATGAACAGATAAACCAAGTTTCATAACAAGATCTTTTGTGATGAAATTAGCAGTACTACCAGAATCAATCATTAAACGAACACCAATAAACGAACCAGATGAATTTTTAATAACTGCTTGAGCAGTACCTAGAACAACACTCGTTTTAGGAATTAAACTAACAATTGATGACTTATCAATAACATTATCAGTGATACCACAATGCTTAGAAGAATTTGAATTCTCAACAACATTCATAGTGCTATCAGTTTGAGTGATCGAATCAACGGATTTCGATTTCAAAGCAACTTTAGAGATGTTATCAGTAGACTTCTGATAACGAACAGGAGAATTCGAACGGCTATTATCACTACTACGAGGATAATGAAGTAATTTATTATGCATACGACCACAATAACACAACGATTTAGACTTGCATTGGTTTACAGCGTGAAATTTGGAGAAACAATTGAAACAGACTCTCAATGATTTATTAAATTCATTCCTAGCTTTTGGATCTCTTTTCAAGAAAGCAGGACATTTGAATAACGAATGATTCATTGATTTGCAAAATGAGCATTTTGTTTCAGCACTATCATTCAATTCACAAGTAACTGAGCTGCTTTTATTTCGAACGCTGTTATCATCCTGAGTAGATAAGACAACCTTTCTCTGAAAAGACTTATTTTTCGGCTTTTCGATAGATTTTTGTTCATTACAGACGGCACATCAGATGCAGATAATTGATAAGATCTAACTCTCTTATTCACGAAATCAATCAACTGTTGAAAGAAGGAAAGCTCTTATCAGCTACCTCGAGCTCAAACGATTCACGTGATATTTTGTCTAATTGACGAATAGCCAATGAGTACAAATATAATCAGCCAAATCGGGAACTTTCAACGACTTCAGAGTGTTAATACTATCACCTACTTTAACAAGAAAATCTTGAAGCGATTGTAACGAAGGTTTAAATGGGATTGAACTAGTTTTTCAAATTTCATTTACGTAGTAGTTAGCTAGCACCCTATCACTTTCATAACGCTTGCATAGAGTTTTCCATGCCAAATCAAAATCACTACTTATCTGAAAAGATTTCACTACTCTGGCTGCTTCGCCTTTCAACAAATTATGCAAAATATGAGATTTATGAACAGAGAATAATATTTATCATCCACAATCAATGATGAAAAGATATTTTTGAATCTAGGCCAGTCTGAAATATCAGAGCCATCAAACGGTTTTATTTCAGTTGGAGGTAATATCATATTCAAACGGGGAGAATGAGAGGTTGAAGTGAAGGTTCACTTTTCTCCTTCGGCTTCTCATTTTTTTCATTTGATTCAATTTCACGAGCAATTATTATTGCACAGGATAAATTATCAATAACAGTAGGTGATTGATATTCAGGTTCTTTAGTAGGTTCAACTTGAATAGATAATTCATTGATTTCATCTAAGAGTGCAGATATTCTTCCACAGTATTTTCAATAGATCTTCTTATCAAAAATTGAGATTGAATTTTGGATCATTGATGTCCTTCAACTAGTCATAAGCTTGTTGAACACGGCTAAACAAAGTTCTTTCTTCTTCACACGAATAGTAAGCAAGGCTTGTGGGCTTGCCATTGTAACTAAGTAACTGATTAGATAAACAAGGATTTGGAAAGGAACTTTGTAACTGGATTTAACATGGATATCAGTGCATGTATCAACAATAACTCTACTATTAACGAATTGAAATTCAAATTGAAAAATAAATCTCTTGGAAATAGAACATATCCGGCCGGGGACCATGTGGTAATCCCGTCCTGTCCCCAAACCTATGGATTGGGGTACAGTTAAGATTTAATTCACGAAAACGTTGACAGCCCCAAAAGTAAGTCTTTAATTTGCACTAACCTTGGAACTGGCGAGGAAGTGGACTGTATCTCGTGTGTAGAAGTTACTGCTGACGATATCCTGTCTTTATGCGTAGGCCTATATGATATTTCACATATATCACGAAACGAAACGAGGGATTGCGTCAGCTCGAACGCCACGGAAACAGGAGAAACGAAATGAAAACGATGTTGACTTCTCGAGCGCACTTCTGGAAGTGCTGGTTTGAAAGATAAACGGGGAGATGAAGGAGGGGTGTGGGAGAGAGGTTATCTTGCCTCTTGGGAGAGGGGGAAGGGGAGGAAAGCAGAAACCAAAAATCAACCCGCAATCAAGGCTGCCGCTCCTCATGAATCCACCAATGGAAGGACCTTAAGTCCAAATTCAAGTCATTACGTTAATGGGAGATGAAATATTGTGTACACAGAACACATACACTCTGTCAGGATACAAAGCCTATGCCAGCATATTTTCTAAAATTAATGTATAATTGAGCATAAATCAAATGTACTCACGTCAAATTATGTAAAACTCATTTAATTATAGTTTTATTAATTCTTACAGTATTATGTATAATTTACCAATTTATTGTCAGAGTCATTCGTCAACTGCCTACCAATGTTTACTACCTTATTTTCAATAATTAGGTAGAGTGAATTGCGCCAAAATTGATGACAAGCTCATCTGTCAGCTGTTGATACTGCCGGCTACTGTGCTACTGTGATATCTCTATATTGTCCGTTTTCATTTTAAAACTAACTCAAGCTTGTTCATTTCTGCAACCCCTGTTTATTTTCTGTTTATCTGCTTAATTTTATAGTCTTCCCGTTTAACGTAATTTTTTGTCATTTTCTGTGTTTTTCGAACCTCTGTGTCTAATTTAAATATTAAAACCGCGTGGAAAAATCCCATTGGTGGACTTTTCCTTATTAGGCACAGGATTGGTTCTTGCCCAAATCACGTGGTTCTTCTTCTCAGAAGAAGACCAGGTGATTTCCTCTTTTTGGGAAGAAGAGACACTTGCCTTCTGAGAATCGAATTATCAGGACCCGTTTAATTTGTCCTATTAAAATTATGTTTAAATGGTTTCTCTTCTTGTTAAATGTAATATATCCAGTGTGTTAAATGTGTAGCTCCTCTGTAGTCTTGTGCTCTTAAATTAAATTGGAAGGCAAGTTCAATTGTATAAGCTTATTCCTGAGGAAGAATTGTGAAACTAAATCCGGGTGACGCCATTCCACGCCAGATCTTCAAGTGAAATAAAATTATTAAGTGAATTGGGGCCCCACGATCGAGTTGGTGAGCGAAAAATACTTATTCTATCCAATCAGTGAATTGAGAAAGCTACAATTTTCTATCAATAATTATTGTGAAAGAGTGCAGGACTATATCCTCCTATAATACCGTGTAACCCCTATTAAAATCCTAATTGCACTATATTACAAGAACATTCATATTATTATCTCATATCAGAAATTTATTACCAAATTTTGAAAACTCTATTATTCCAATTTGTTAATTATTTAATTAATTATTATTATTTGATTCTTAACGATTATAATTCATCAATAAATTTGCATAAGTTAACCAGTTTCAGTAATTTCTCTGATTAGATCCTGCTCAGTTCGGTCTATAATTACCATATTGGTTTTCCTCTGTAGGAATTATTTCAGGTATTGGAATATCAATATTGAATTTACTTGTTATTCATAAGAAATAAATTACACGCTGTGCTGTCGGGTTTGAATTGCCTGGAGATATTGGTAGGCTATCACGCCTGATTCTCAGGCAGTTTATATCAGAGTACGGCGGAAATATTATTTCTTGTGGAATTGTAGGATATTCTGGACGGGTGTAGGCAGCTCTGCCGGCTGATTTTTTATCCAAATACAGGTGTTAAGCGTCCAGAGGCTCTTGCGAATCCACAAGATTGGCGCCCGAACACAAGACGGTGAAGGAGAGGGAGCTTATTTCATCTTAATAATCATAAATTTATTTCAGAGATCGACTTATCTACGCTTGAGAGGGAGCAGAAAATAAATATTTCTTTTCAGTGGAGTCGTGGGTCGCCTAGCCATCAATACTCTGTTCAATATTGTTGTTCAATTTTATTTCTTAAAATTATTGATCGAATTGAGCAGGTATTTTTTGTTGCACTAATGGGGGCTACACGGTGTTACTCTGATGTATTAATCCTGAAATGAACAAGCTTGAGGTAGTCGATTTATTTATTAATTTGTGATTGTTCATACACTGGATATTATTTTGATTGTGTTGAATTTTATGTTGATCATTACGGTATATTATATTGTAGAGTATTATTGTATTCTAAAACGTATTATTGTCGCGATTTTGTCTTGCTTTGAAGTTGTGGGAATTAGTCAGGTATTATTCTTCAGAACTACAAGATAATTTGCACTGACCTGATTCTGTTATTCCAATTTGCGCGCACCACTATCATTCACTCACTATTTTTCACTTATTGGATTTCGTCTACACTTCACTTTTGGGAGAATCATGGCAAACCCCGCCACGGAACTGGATGGGTCTACCACATTGTTTACACGGCAGATCCTGTCTCACCCGAAGCTCCTCCAAAACCGGCAACCAGCGCGACTTCAGTTGACTTTGAGCGCGGCATTCGAGAGCGTTTGTCATCGACTCGGCTAGAGGAAAGTCAGCCAATACTTAATTCGGTGCAATCATCACCAATCGCCAACGTCGATCGGCGCGAGGTAGATCGTCAAACGTCTTCAATGATGTCGTTGCTGCTGAGTTGGAGACCAAACAGCCGCAGGGGCTGCCATATCTACCACCTGGGACGATCGAAACCATACTTGAAGTTTTCAAGACCACTGCTGCTGGAATAGAAAAGAAATTAGAAGAAACCGGCAATAGATTGGACAAGAAAATAGAAGAAACAAGTAATAGTTTGGACAAGAAAATAGAAGAAACCAGTAATAGATTGGACAAGAAAGTGGAAGAAATGACCGCAAACTTTTTGCAACTCAAAAGTAACGTTGAGGATTTACATCGAAAAATGGATGAAAAACAAATTGAAGCTAAGAATTATACAAATGAACAAATACAAACGGTGAGAAGTGAATTTGGTGAAAGAATTCTAAACCAACACCGGGAAAATACTGAAGCAAATGGTGAATTGGAGAGCAAGATTACCCAGGCCAATGCTAAGCTAGCTCAGAATGATGTGAGGTTAGGTGAATTGGAGGCTCAGCAAACAAATCACACGGCCCAAATAAACCAGCTGAGAGCAGATGTCACACAGAATTCAGCTGAAACTTTAAATCCGAAGTAATTAAGGGATTGAAAACTCAGCTAGATCAAACTAAAGCCGAGTGCTACAAATAAAGAATAGTTTGGCTAACGTTTCTGGTGGTAATAATCATAATACTGGACAAATCTTGTCATCTTTACCAATATTTGATGATACTGAGTGCACCATTCAACCACGGGCATTCATTCAGCATTTGCAGGCTATTGATTCCGTTACTACTATACCATGGATTACGTGGAGAATGCATCTTTTACTATGTCTACAGAAAGAACCACTGATACACTTCAGAAGTCGCATTACTGAATTCAACTCGTTAAAGGATTTTATTGACAACTTCTTAGCTACTTTTTGGTCTCCGCAAGACAGAGAAATTTATTGTCTCACATATTACATGCAGATATGACAAGCAGAATACGGGCTGTCCATGAGTGCCTTTTCAGCCCACATTCGCTATTTGAACAATCTGATGGATAATCCAATCGAGAATGGAAATTTGATCGAAATATTAATTGGGAAGTTACCTTATTCCATTCAGACGGCATTAAGCTCGCAAAGTTTTGAATCCTATGACAAGTTTGAGGCTTGTTTGAGTCGAGTACAGAGTGTAGACGATAAATTTGGTCACGGAATTTCAAAAAAAACCATCAGAAAGATGAGAGGTTAGGTGTGTCGTGAATGAAGTTGAAACTCCTCATGTAATTATAATCGAGGCAGTCAACCGAGTCGACCTCAAAATAATAGCCGTGGATTTGGAGATAATCATCGGAGAAATTATAATGAGGGAAGTTCATTTATTCCAAATAAATCAGTCGACTCAACTACAACTCCAGAACAAAACATAAACAGAAGCGATGATGTCACTCAACCGCAGCCATCTGTATCAACAACCAGTTCGTCGCCCAACCAACAATCCAGTCCAACAAAAAGCAGTTCCATTCTAATAATCAGAAGGGAAATAATCACAGCGTCGTAATAACAATAATTGACAACCAGTTTCGACTGTCTCTGGCATCAATCATCATAAAAACGAGACAGTCAGAAAAAAAGTTATTCCGATCGTAGGAGTAACCGACCGTGAGGTGCTGCAGTCTGGCGGAAAAAATTCACACTGCTCCCAACCACGTGACAGCGGTAAATCCAGTCATGAAGAAGAGAAAATCTGCCTGCTCGTATTGCGTCAGCTAGTAGTGACAGTTTGCGGGTTCTGCCCCACGAGGCTACTAGTAGTGATGGTTTGCGGTTCCGCCTCCCGAAGCTGATAAAGTCGGCTCCACATTGTTCCAGCTGCTCCACATCGGTCCAGCTGCTCCACATCGCACCAGCTGCTCCACAGCGCATCGTTGGATCTTCACATTATCATCACAGCACCCACAACTCAAAGCAAGTTGTTTATTATTGTATTATATGTTATTATTGTAATATAAAGATTTGCTCACTGGCAAGTTAAGCCTACCCGCAATTACAACTAAATTTGAAATTAATTCTAAAATATAAAGTAAGTTATTTTGAATTATCCAGACAAAAAAAAAAAAAAAAAATTATATAAAATAATTTGAAAAAATTAGCTTATTAACTTACTTAAAAAAAAAAATTAGATAAAATAGAAAAATAGTCTGCTGTGATATTTATTAATAATTTTAGGTGTAGGATATTTTTGTGATTGAAAATCAACCATTAAATGGTCTTCATTATTATTAGTATTGTTTGTTTGAAAATTATTGTTGTTATCATTTGTGCTGTTGCATTATACATGCACTATTAACTATTAATTATCATTTGGTGATAAAATTATCTTGAATATTATATTTGTAGCATGAAAGCTCACTATAGATTAGAATTCTTAATTTATATGTTATTATTGTTATTAACTTAATGAAATTATTGTAATCACATAAATGTGATTAGTATTTTGAAAAAAAAATATGATGCATCAGAAATCTAAAACATGCATTCAGCAACTAATTTATAGGAAAATTTGAATATTATGTTACTTATTGTATTTTTGTATAGAAATGTTGAGAAATGAAGGGAATTTTGGAATCAAGCTTTAAAAATAAACAGGGTAGAAATTTTGATTGAACAAGTGGAGACTAGTTAAATGTATTGAATCACAGAGAGATATTATCAATCTTTGTAAGCTGGCATACTTGATGAAACTTGGTATAGTTATATTTTAACAGACCTGCAATATTGGATTAAAATTGTTATTAATGTTAAATTGTAAATTTTTGATAAAAATTGTTAATTGTTGGCATGGCCCTTTGATATTGTTATTTTGGCATCTTCTATGCACTCTATGCAGGTCTATTTCACTCATGCACCTCTGCTCTTTATTCTGTGAGGAGTGATGGGGGGCTTGTGCACCCATCCTCTCACCGTAGGGATTTTTGGATTCTGTGCATGTGGTATTATCCCACCTCTGTACTTCTTTGTAAGTCTGACTGGGCAAAAATCCCGGGACCTTAGTTTGTGGTTTCTGGCACCACTGCTGCGGCACAAAGCCATGCATATTTGTTGTAACATCATGCTTTTTTGTGCAGATTGTTGTTTGGCTGTGAATTTTTTGTGATAGACCCTAAGTCGTAGTTTTAAGTTAGCATATGTCATTGTACCCTTCTTGATTGAAATTAGAAAGCCTTTAATGGCCTAAAACCTTTCTAATTTGGGGGCTTTATGTCAGGATACAAAGCCTATGCCAGCATATTTTCTAAAATTAATGTATAATTGAGGCATAAATCAAATGTACTCACGTCAAATTATGTAAAACTCATTTAATTATAGTTTTATTAAATTCTTACAGTATTATTTCGTATAATTTACCAATTTATTGTCAGAGTCATTCGTCAACTGCCTACCAATGTTTACTACCTTATTTTCAATAATTAGGTTAGAGTGAATTGCGCCAAAATTGATGACAAGCCTTATCTGTCAGCTGTTGATACTGCCGGCTACTGTGCTACTGTGATATCTCTATATTGTCTGTTTTCATTTTAAAACTAACTCAAGCTTGTTCATTTCTGCAATCCCTGTTTATTTTCTGTTTATCTGCTTTAATTTTATAGTCTTCCCGTTTAACGTAATTTTTTGTCATTTTCTGTGTTTTTCGAACCTCTGTGTCTAATTTAAATATTAAAACCGCATGGAAAAATTCCCATTGGTGGACTTTTCCTTATTAGGCACAGGATTGGTTCTTGCCCAAATCACGTGGTTCTTCTTCTCAGAAGAAGACCAGGTGATTTCCTCTTTTTGAAGAAGAGACACTTGCCTTCTGAGAATCGAATTATCAGGACCCGTTTAATTTGTCCTATTAAAATAATGTTTAAATGGTTTCTCTTCTTGTTAAATGTAATATATCCAGTGTGTTAAATGTGTAGCTCCTCTGTAGTCTTGTGCTCTTAAATTAAATTGGAAGGCAAGTTCAATTTGTATAAGCTTATTCCTGAGGAAGAATTGTGAAACTAAATCCGGGGTGACGCCATTCCACGCCAGATCTTCAAGTGAAATAAAATTATTAAGTGAATTGGGGCCCCACGATCGAGTTGGTGAGCGAAAAATACTTATTCTATCCAATCAGTGAATTGAGAAAGCTACAATTTTCTATCAATTAATTATTGTGAAAGAGTGCAGGACTATATCCTCCTATAATACCGTGTAACCCCTATTAAAATCCTAATTGCACTATATTACCAAGAACATTCATATTATTATCTCATATCAAGAACATTTATTACCAAATTTTGAAAACTCTATTATTCCAATTTGTTAATTATTTATTAATTATTATTATTTGATTCTTAACGATTATAATTCATCAATAAATTTGCATAATTGTTAACCAGTTTCAGTAATTTCTCTGATTAGATCCTGCTCAGTTCGGTCTATAATTACCATATTGGTTTTCCTCTGTAGGAATTATTTCAGGTATTGGAATATCAATATTGATTTACTTGTTATTCATAAGAAATAAATTACATTCGCTGTGCTCGGGTTTGAATTGCCTGGAGATATTGGTAGGCTATCACGCCTGATTCTCAAGCAGTTTATATCAGAGTACGGCGGAAATATTATTTCTTGTGGAATTGTAGGATATTCTGGACGGGTGTAGGCAGCTCTGCCGGCTGATTTTTTATCCAAATTACAGGTGTTAAGCGTCCAGAGGCTCTTGCGAATCCACAACTCATACACACACAAACATACAGACCAATCCCCAAAAACCACTATTTTGGACTCAGGGGACCTTGAAACGTATAGAAATTGAGAAATTGGGGTACCTTAATTTTTTTCGGAAAGCAATACTTTCCTTACTTATGGTAGTATGGCAAGGAAAGTGGAAACTAGCTGGCCCGGCTGGCCGTAGCTGGTACCGCCAAATAGTCGATGCATTAGCTAGATGCACACCTCAAAATCTATAACCATACTAACAATCCTCAGATTCAGACCATCCTATCTTTTCTTTCAATGACCAAATAATCAGTTCAGTATACTCTTCCATGTGCGTGTACGATAAAGTCATAACTGACAAATAATTGATCACGCTTATAATCAATCGACATTTTATAGTTCAAGCTATGCTATCTTTTTGCATAAATCACATGTGTTCCCCGTTCACTCCTCTCACTTACTCAAAACATGCAGGTAATTTGAAACATTTATATAAAAAAATCTAATGCGTGACCTTGGGAAATAGCTGGGTAATCAATTGCTTCACAAACTTTTTGAATAATTGTTGAGTGACGATGAACCCTGATGTCGGAATTATAATTGGAGAATCGAGGGTTTCGATAAAAATAAATGGTACGAAATCGATTACTTTTATCAGTAACTAGCCGTCAGGCTCGCTTCGCTCGCCATATCCGTCTAGCCAGGGGGCTCCGCCCCCTGGACCCCCGACTGGATCGTCCAAGAATGAGATCAGCAGGCTTGCTCCGCTCGCCTGCATTTTTCATTTGAGCATTTTTATCATATGTTAGGACAATCCAGTCGGGGGTCCAGACTAAACGTCTAGCTAAACGGATATGGCGAGCGAAGCGAGCCTGAAGGCTAGTAATATTAGGATATAAGGATTGAAGTAGCAGTGCCAATCAATTTTTTCCGCGATAAATGCATTTAAATCTCAACTTGGTGCCAAACTAACAAAGTCAACTCAACTTAATGCCAACTGACAAAATTATTAATTTAGTTGCCAGTTAACAACTGTTCCGAGAGAAGGTACTCTATCTAGATTATAGTTCTATAGTAACTATGATATGGAAATTTCAATTATAATTGAGAGATTGGGAGAAGAAGAATATACATGCCAGAAGACGAACTTTAAACCCTTAAAAACTACCCTTAGAGTTAAAATATTGCAAAAGATTTCTTAGTGCGCCTCTAAAGGGCCAACTGAACATACCTACCAAATTTGAACGTTTTTGGTCCGGTAGATTTTTAGTTATGCGAGTGAGTGAGTGAGTGAGTGAGTGAGTGAGGTGAGAATCAGTCAGTCAGTCAGTGAGTGAGTGCCATTTCGCTTTTATATATATAGAAGATAACTTCAAATACCAACTTTTATCAAAAAGGTAATTTACTTGTGCTCCGCAAGAGTCCAAATAAAAACTTGACCTACTGAAATCTTGAAAAATTGAAAAATAGGCCTATAACCATCCTCGGTAAATCAAGTATTGAAAAAGATTAAGTATAAATAATAAGTAACTGAATATATGTGACTAATAACTAAAATATGTTATAACTGTAACTAATATGAATGTAACTGGATGAGTAACTGATATTTGAATAAGTAACTGGACTCGGGGGATTCTTATGGATTCCATTTATACCTATAATTTGTGATATTAATACCTATAATATAGTATATTATAGTACCTATAATATAGATAATTATTCAAATCGAAAAAGAATAATTTACTAAAAATCAATTGATTCTAAACACCGAAGACAGCACACTTATTTCAAACAAAGCAATGTCTTTATCCCGAGGCCGTACTGCTGGATGGTTGAACAAAGAACAGTCATTTTGTTTCTAGTCGGGGCGTTTAGAATAAAATACATGAGTGGTTATGGAGCAGCACACACTCTTGTCTACTATCTATCGACGGCTGTTGGATGACGCAATGATTATAACAGCTGATTTATATTTCTGTGTGTGGCCAACTACAAAAATCTTCTCCCATAAGGATACATGTAAACTTTGAAGGACCGTAGGTAGGGATGTCAATCCCGGGACTGATTTCCAATCCCGGTATTTCGGGATTATCCAATATCAATCCCGGGATCCCGGGATTGGCAAAAATCAGTTTCATGCATTTTTAACCCATTGATTATCCTCAATTACATGTTCAGTAACAGTGTGTGGAGATGAAAAGGGTTCATTATAGAGGGAGAGGATATTATTGAAATTGGAAAATACTTGGAAATAATATTAAAATTAAACATTCCATTCCTATAATTTTTCAAGATTGGAGTAACTCTTTCGAAAGCTGAACCACTAATAAATTAATTTTCGTACAGCCAACTATTGTATATTCACTTCAACTAGATATTCTACTTATGATAGAGAAAGAGAAGAGAAGAGGAATAATTAGAGAGAGTGAATAAATGGTGCTTGTTTATTTCTGATTTCTGAAGTCTTTTCAAAGTTGTGAGTGCATTTCAGGGAAATGACATCAGCACTATTGCAAATATTGCGCCGTCTAGACCAGTGAGGATAGAGTGTCAGAGGTATCAGTATAGAGTGTCAGTGTATAGAGTGCAGAGGATAGAGTGTCATTTACATTCTATACTCTGTGGTCTAGACTGGTAATTGTGGTGCTGTGTAAACAGAAACAAACGTAGAGGCATAACAACCGATCAACAACCATTATGTGAATGATGTGAACAATAATTCGAATACTATTCAGCCAGTACAGAGTACAGTATATTATTTATATGCCACTGTAGGCTGTGCCTGTAGGATAAATTTGTCAAACACTTGGGACAATAATTAGCTATGCGAAACTCATATTCATCACCGTGAATGAACTCTATATTGAATTGTTTTTGGAAAAATACGATTCACAATTCAGGTTCTCTAATCCCGAAAATCCGGGATTGACGCTGAAAAATCCCGGGATTGTTAAGTATAAAAAATGGACCAATCAAAGATTGACATCCCTAACCGTAGGAAAGAGTCCTGAAGTCGGATTATAAATTTGATGGGCCATAAACCTGGTCCTGAACAGAACGAACACAACTAAAAAAAAATCAAATTCTGTGCACACATAAAAAAGTTATTGAGCGTCAAAATTTTAGGCTCGATTTTTATTTAAATAGCTAATTCAATTTTCTTATTCTTGACGGGATAAAGGTTATTATTTTCTTTCATCTCTGCGATAACCATCTTAAGCGAAGATGGGATTCTGGCCTGAGCCATTGTGAAATTCTGATAAACGTCTAGGCATTTTGAGTTGCGTGTTATGTGACGTCAGAGTCCTTTCAAACTGGAGCATTCAAAGCAGGAGCTTACCCCATAATCCGGCTGTTTCCTATCAAATCTCATAACCCTCACAATCCGCTCTTTGATGGCTCCCTCTCCAAACCCAATAACTCACATCTCATCACTTTGGAGAAGCATTGAGAGACGGCTTTCGATTGAGATTGAAGTTACAGATCTGATATGAATTGTACAGTTAGCGATAGTGAGGTGCCCTGTAGATTGAGAGAATGTTGTAGCATAGTCCAAAATAATTAGCGAATAGGCTTCAATATAGTGTCGCACTTTGGCGCCGACTTCATAAGGCCTGGGTGGGCTCGAGCCCACCCATAATTTTGATCAATTATTGAATCAGCAAAGCGAATTCCATGTTTCAAGTCAATCGGCGTTCGTCTGTTTGTCTTTTTGGATTTCAAAATTCATTATCGTTTCAAGATGGTGGCCCTTTATTTGGAAATTTCACCCTAAAAATCTTTCCAATACTTCATCAGATCAGGTTCAAACCGGGCTCATTCTTCTCAGTGGATCGAAGCGGTATTATTTCATATATCATATATTCAAAATTTCTCGAATTCGAATTTTTCTTCCAAGTCCCAATCAAAGTTTCAGATTTTTCATCTTTCGAACTGTGCTTCCGAGTTCAAAAGCGTAGAGGACCTTCATTCTTCAGCGATCATGGTGGTCTCATTTCATATATCACATATTCAAAATTCAAAAAAATTTAGAATTTGATAATTTCTTTCAAAGTCCCAAATTTCAAGTTACAGATTTTTCATCTCTTTAACCGTGCATCCTAGCTCAAAAGTGTAGAGAACTTCTATCTCTCAGCGTCCTCCACCGATCCTATTGCATATAATCATCATTCTCTGATCCAATTTGTATGTTTGTTTGTGTGTGAATAGGCGGGCGTGTGTGTGAGTAGTGATATTAGTGAGTGTAGCGAGTTCTAATGTTCTCCGAACTACTAGTTCATTATTGTGAACAGAAAATAGAATTCTGATAACTGTAAATATTACTAATTAATTGAGTTCATCTACAATATAAAACAATCTCAAAGTTAGGAGTAAAAACAATATATAAAATGAAATACATGGTTGTAATAGAGAAGGCTCACATGACATTTACATTTGATTCCAAGCAAATTGTTCAATTTGAAAGCTTATAAGTTGAGAACATTATTCTCAATGTTTTTTACTTTCCTTGCCCTATTACCATAGGTAAGGAAAGTATTGCTTTCCAAAAAAATCAAGGTACCCTAATTTCATGATTTCTATACGATTCATTGCTCTCCTTGCCCTATTACCATAGGTAAGGAAAGTATTGCTTTCCAAAAAAATTTGAGGTACCCAAATTTCATGTTTTCTATTAGAATAAAATACATGAGTGGTTATGGAGCAGCACACACTCTTGTCTACTATCTATCGACGGCTGTTGGATGACGCAATGATTATAACAGCTGATTTATATTTCTGTGTGTGGCCAACTACAAAAATCTTCTCCCATAAGGATTACATGTAAACTTTGAAGGACCGTAGGTAGGGATGTCAATCCCGGGACTGATTTCCAATCCCGGTATTTCGGGATTATCCAATATCAATCCCGGGATCCCCGGGATTGGCAAAAATCAGTTTCATGCATTTTTAACCCATTGATTATCCTCAATTATATGTTCAGTAACAGTGTGTGGAGATGAAAAAGGGTTCATTATATAGGGAGAGGATATTATTGAAATTGGAAAATACTTGGAAATAATATTAAAATTAAACATTCCATTCCTATAATTTTTTCAAGATTTGGAGTAACTCTTTCAAAAGCTGAACCACTAATAAATTAAATTTTCGTAGAGCCAACTACTGTATATTTACTTCAACTAGATATTCTACTTATGATAGAGAAAGAGAAGAGAAGAGGAATAATTAGAGAGAGTGAATAAATGGTGCTTGTTTATTTCTGATTTCTGAAGTCTTTTCAAAGTTGTGAGTGCATTTCAGGGAAATGACATCAGCACTATTGCAAATATTGCGCCGTCTAGACCAGTGAGGATAGAGTGTCAGAGGTATCAGTATAGAGTGTCAGTGTATAGAGTGCAGAGGATAGAGTGTCATTTACATTCTATACTCTGTGGTCTAGACTGGTAATTGTGGTGCTGTGTAAACAGAAACAAACGTAGAGGCATAACAACCGATCAACAACCATTATGTGAATGATGTGAACAAATAATTCGAATACTATTCAGCCAGTACAGAGTACAGTATATTATTTATATGCCACTGTAGGCTGTGCCTGTAGGATAAATTTGTCAAACACTTGGGACAATAAATTAGCTATGCGAAACTCATATTCATCACCGTGAATGACTCTATATTGAATTGTTTTTGGAAAAATACGATTCACAATTTCAGGTTCTCTAATCCCGAAAATCCCGGGATTGACGCTGAAAAATCCCGGGATTGTTAAGTATAAAAAATGGACCAATCAAAGATTGACATCCCTAACCGTAGGAAAGAGTCCTGAAGTCGGATTATAAATTTGATGGCCATAAACCTGGTCCTGAACAGAACGAACACAACTAAAAAAAATCAAATTCTGTGCACACATAAAAAAGTTATTGAGCGTCAAAATTTTAGGCTCGATTTTTATTTAAATAGCTAATTCAATTTTCTTATTTCTTGACGGGATAAAGGTTATTATTTTCTTTCATCTCTGCGATAACCATCTTAAGCGAAGATGGGATTCTGGCCTGAGCCATTGTGAAATTCTGATAAACGTCTAGGCATTTTGAGTTGCGTGTTATGTGACGTCAGAGTCCTTTCAAACTGGAGCATTCAAAGCAGGAGCTTACCCCAGTAATCCGGCTGTTTCCTATCAAATCTCATAACCCTCACAATCCGCTCTTTGATGGCTCCCTCTCCAAACCCAATAACTCACATCTCATCACTTTGGAGAAGCATTTCAAGGTCCCCTGAGTCCAAAAACATGATTTTTGGGTGTTGGTCTGTGTGTGTGGGTGTGTGTGTGTCTGTGAACACGATAACTCCATTCCTAATTAACCGATTGATAAGGTAAGAGAGGAAGTGGAGAGGAAAGAGAAGGAGAAGAGAAGAGAGGAGGAGAAGAGAAAAGAGAAGGAGAAGAGAAGAGAGAAGGAGAAGGGAAAGAGGAGAAAGAAGAAGAAGGTATGAGAGGAAGAGAAGAGGAAGGTAAGGTCTTCTTCTTCTCTTTCCGTTCAAAATAGACTCCTGCGAAGCATGGGTTACCTGCTAGTGTATAATATTATGTAGAGTTGTCACGCACTGAGATGATTGCACTGGAGGGGTGGGGGAGAAACACTACTGTCGATTGGGGGGAGGGGTAACATCTGTATGACAGGCAAATATCAGTCCCTGTCGAGGGATAGAGGGAATTGCTATTGTCAGGGTTGCCCGAATTCAGATTTCGACATTTTCCTCCCCTACCATCAAATCTGGCAACTGCAAAGCCAGTGTACAATGAGCTATAAATTGAGCACCCTTGTCTCGTCTGAACGGAACTCGCTATCAATTGGTTCAGCTCTCTCACTTTCTCTCTCTCACTCTCTCTCTCTCACTTCCTCCTCACTCTGTCTCTCTTTCTTCAATTCTAAGATTCGAATCATCCAGTTCTCAACATGATAAGTAGAGTTCCTCATTTGAACATTATTACATATTACAGACCTAATAATTCAAATTGTTCCCCCAGACTGATAAGACCTATAACACAGGATAGAATTGAAAATTTCTGTCATAGTCTCAGTGCGATTGAGTGGCCCAATGTTTTGATTTTCTCCGGGGGAGAGGAGAATTTCAATGCTTTCACTGACCTTCTCATGAGGCTCTTCCATGAATTCTTTCCTGCAAGATTGTCAAAACAAAGGAGTT
>NC_052512.1:29260450-29325450 GCF_014356525.2 Nilaparvata lugens
TTGGATTTATCGTGATCGGTTGTCACGTTATTCTTTATATTTAAATAACGATTAGCCTCCTGCTTGGCATCAGTCGGTAAAGCATGAGATTGATATAATTAGGTCGTGGTTTTCTAATAGTATTCAGTCTTAAAAATCTTGATAGGCTTAGGTATGAGCTTCTCCTATAACTCTTGTAATTCAATAAATAATAAATATATATATATAAAAATGATACTTATACTATAGTGTTGAGGAATAAAAATAAATTGCACACCATGAACGTTCATACATATATTACACAAATAATGCAAAGATCAATCGAGGCAAAAAATATATAAAGAGCGATAGAAAAATATAATATAAAAATAGAACAATAATTTAAATCAATAAAAATATCACAGGCTAATCTTTATATTCTAGATTTATGGCACGAATCATTACCATGTGCCTTTATCTTAAAATCATATGCATTCTGTTGCATGTAGCTGCGATATGCGCTGGCTAATACTTGTCGACTTGGACAATTCAATTAAAAATGTGTGCTCTAAGATCAGCTTGATAAATTAGCCACTAATAATCCAAATATATATATATATTAAAATCTCTAGTACTTAGTAGATTTATTTGTATCGAATATATATTTTATCTCAGGGTGCAAGATTCGGCACCTGACGGAATAGGTAGAGCCATTCATCTAGTGAATTAGAACTATAATAAATTATCGCAAATTGTATTGCAAAAAATTAAATATTATATGCATATGTTTTAATAGCCTAGATTTTGTACTTCTTTGATTTAATAGAAATTTCTGAAATATTGATCTATATTTTTCTTTCAAATAATACCTTTAATACTAATTTTACTTGCGCAAGTATTACTCTTATTAATTCTCAATTTATAATAAAACCCTTTCGGCGAGCTAGCTTTGATCATCAGATTAATTCGAAACACTAGGGCGCCCATCACTAATTCAAATTTAATCACTCACGTGTCGAAAATCTTCTTGTAAGCCGCCGATGTCGATCCAACTCCATGTGGTCCGGGAATATGGTAGCCGGAATCGTCTCCTCCAAGGGGTTATAAGTTTAATTCAAAAATGAAAATGACTTCTGCTTCACAATAGCATCACGAAGTCTTTTAAGAAATTTAATAATTTACTTTAACTTTAACTTTTACAAAATCATTAGTAAGGTAATACGCTCTAAAATATTTGGGGTCCTCTTATGGTGGCATTTGGCTGGCGAGAGGTTCTTCTTTTTCAAGTTTTACAGATCCTCTTTCCGACTTTCAAATTAGCATAAAATTTAAATATCTTAGTCCTCCGCCATTAGGTTCAAATAGATCTTACAAAAAATGCCAAAATATTGCTTAGATTGTATGATTAATAATTTCTTTGCATTCGAGCCATATCGATAACATAGATTATACAAAGTTTTAACACAAAATCTAGTACATTTATATAAATATATAGAAATATTTTTGAACTGGCCTACAGTTGCCGCCTATTAACTGCCGTTTTACTATTGGTGCATGCAAATTTTATTCGGTATTCATGCGCCTGGTAACTCTTATTTCCTGAATACATTAAATTATTTTTATTTGGTTTTTTATTTATGCTCTTTACATGCTAGTTAATATTCTATACATTAATATTAATTCCATGCTACCTAATAATTAGCCACGTGGACAGGTGTTTTTTCACATTGCACACCATCCGATTGCAATAAAGCTCTGCCAAGGGGTTTTGGTCAGATTCTACGTTCCTCGGTTTGATCGATCTCTAGGTCACCGATCCGTGAATACATGTACATAACCTCAATCTTCAAATATTTTATATAATAATCTATTTATGAGCAATAAACTTCCTTCAAATCCTTTTTAGGTTCTTGTACCATTTAGCCAGAACAAGCTGATGCTATCTAATCTTAGTTATTATCTATTTGGCGATATTAGCCAGTTACTTTATTTTCAGACCTATTACTGTTTCTGTTAGGGCTTTTTATCTGCCCAGATTTAATATGTTACACGGTTTATTGTTTTATTGCAATGCATTGGTTTATCAAGATTTTTTATGGGTCAATCTGAAATTATAATAGTATAACTTTGTCTCCTAACGCTTTTCCAGCTTATTAACTTTTTCATGTCACGTTTCCAGATTCTTGAAAATTTTCAACTTCATCTTACTCAAACAAGTTGAATGAACTTCAAATATTTAACAACATCATTAGAATCGTTTATTTATCCGCTATAAGTACGGAGAATATTAAAATTCTAGGTCAATCTTGAGGGGATGTTTTTGAATATACAGCGAATAAACTGTATGCTCAGTGTGGTTACTCTATCACTTTTTTACTACACGCTGGCATTCCCCCCACCACTTCGAATCTTACACCTGTGAGTGATCAACCTTCTGTCTACTAACGTTGTATGTCTTCAGCGTTATTGTCCTGTCACCAGCTGGCTTAGATCTTTGTTTATAAGTAGACTTGTGATGCGCGTGAACACTAGCGTCAGGTGATCAATTCTAATAACAGCAAGGAAAGTTGTGTGAGTGCGCCACACCAGATTTTTAGTGCTGCGAGTGAGTGAG
The DNA here is from genome assembly GCF_014356525.2 of Nilaparvata lugens. Taxonomy (NCBI): domain Eukaryota; kingdom Metazoa; phylum Arthropoda; class Insecta; order Hemiptera; family Delphacidae; genus Nilaparvata; species Nilaparvata lugens. The sequence continues at coordinate 29,263,023 of NC_052512.1, forward strand.
TCAGTCAGTCAGTGAATGAGTGCCATTTCGCTGTTATATAATTATATAGATAGATAATAATTCAATTTACATATTACTTGACGGAATAAATATTATTATTTTCTCCCATGTCTGCGATATAACCATCTCAATGGGATATCTCAAGCGATGATGAGATCCTGGCCTGAGCCATTGTGAAATTCTGATACACGTCTAGGCACTTTGAGTTGCGTGTTATGTGACGTCAGACTCCTTTCAAACTGGAGCATTCAAAGCAGGAGCTTACCTCAGTAATCCGGCTGTTTCCTATCAAATCTCATAACCCTCACAATCCGCTCTCTGATGGCTGCCTCTTCAAACCCAATAACTCACATCTCATCACTTTGGGGAAGGATTGAAAGACGGCTTTCGATTTGAGATTGAAGTTACAGATCTGATATGAAGTGTACAGTTACCGATACTGAGGTGCCCTGTAGATTGAGAGAATGTTGTAGCATAAACTAAAATAATGAGCAAATAGGTGTGCCAGTGTCGCACACTGACGCCGACTTCATAAGGCCTGGGTGGGCTGGAGCCCACCCATAATTTTGATCAATTATAATTGAGATGAAATATTTTGTTAATTAATTATCAATTCTACATTGTTAACAAGACGATCTGGCAACAGAGCAAGGCGAGAAAGAGAGTGCTATCCGCTTTGTTGAATGATAGACAAGGATAGCAATAGAAGTGCTAATCAAACACTGCTATTATAACGTGGACCTCACTATAGCCTACCTGTAGCGATAACCAGAGAGTAGTTAGTGGGCCTAATTTTTCCTCCGTGATTATATAAAACTAGCCGTCAGGCTCGCTTCGCTCGATATATCCGTCTAGCCAGGGGGCTCCGCCCTCTGTACCCCCGACTGGATTGTCCAAAAATGAGATCAGCGGGCTCGCTTCGCTCGCCTGCATGTAGACCTCAGCGGAACCTCTGTACCAAATTTGATCGTATTATATCAATTTGATCTCGAAAAACACCTGTTACTATATCGGCGTATCTTTGGCGAACAAAACTCTTCCACCTCAGCTAAACCTGTGTACTAAATTTTTTCAAATATATTTCCATCAATTATTGAAAAAGGTGAGGAAACGCAGAAAAGCTGAGAAAACGCTAATTTTGGCTAACTGGATGAATTGGTATTTAGGAGGTCCTGGATAAATGCATTTCAATCTTCAACTTGGTGCCAACCCAACAAAGTCAACTCAACTTAAAGCCAACCTGACAACATTTTCAATTTAGTTACCAGAACAACTGTTTCGAAGAGGTACTCTCTCTGGATCATAATTCTATAAATTAACATATGGTATGGACAATTCAATTATAATTTTAAGATTTGAAATGAGAAGAATATACATGCTAAAAGAGATTTAAACCCTTAAAAACCACCCTTAGAGTTAAAATATTGCTAAAAAATTTCTTAGTGCGTCTCTAAAGGGCCAACTGAACATACCTACCAAATTTGAACGTTTTTGGTCTGGTAGATTTTTAGTTCTGCGAGTGATTAAGTGAGTCAGTCAGTCAGTGAATGAGTGCCATTTCGCTGTTATATAATTAAGTTATATAGATAGATAATAATTCAATTTGCATATTCATTGACGGAATAAATATTATTATTTTCTCTCATGTCTGCGATATAACCATCTCAATGGGATATCTCAAGCGATGATGGGATCCTGGCCTGAGCCATTGTGAAATTCTGATACACGTCTAGGCATTTTGAGCTGCGTGTTATGTGACGTCAGAGTCCTTTCAAACTGGAGCATTCAAAGCAGGAGCTTACCTCAGTAATCCGGCTGTTTCCTATCAAATCTCATAACCCTCACAATCCGCTCTTTGATGGCTGCCTCTTCAAACCCAATAACTCACATCTCATCACTTTGGGGAAGGATTGAAAGACGGCTTTCGATTTGAGATTGAAGTTACAGATCTGATATGAATTGTACAGTTAGCGATAGTGAGGTGCCCTGTAGATTGAGAGAATGTTGTAGCATAAACTAAAATAATGAGCAAATAGGTGTGCAAGTGTCGCACACTGGCGCCGACTTTATAAGGCCTGGGTGGGCTGGAGCCCACCCAAAATCTTGATCAATTATTGAATAAGCGAAGCGAATTCCATGTTCCAAGTAAATCGGCGTTCGTCTGTTTGTACCGTAGTTACAGTCGCAGTTATGGTCCGATTTGGATGAAATTTGGTAAACAAGTACTTTGAAAAAAAGGCGCAAAAACATAAGTGTTGAAAATTTCAAAATTCATTATCGTTTCAAGATGGTGGCCCTTTATTTGAAAATTTCACCCTAAAAATCTTTCCAATACCTCATCAGATCAGGTTCAAACCGTCTCATTCTTCTCAGTGAATCAAAACATTATTATTTCATATAATTATCATATATTCAAAATTTTTGGAATTAGAATTTTTTCTCCAAGTCCCAATCAAAGTTTCAGATTTTTCATCTTTCGAACCGTGCTTCCGAGCTCAAAAGCGTAGAGGACCATCATTCTTCAGCGACCAAGGTGGTCTAATTTCATATATCACATTCACATTCATATATCAAAATTCTGAAAAATTTAGTATTTGATAATTTTTTTCAAAGTCCCAAATTTCAAGTTACAGATTTTTCATCTCTTTAACCGTGCATCCTAGCTCAAAAGTGTAAATAACTTCTATTTCTCAGCGTCCTCCACCGATACTATTACATATAATCATCATTCTCTGAATCTAATTTGTATGTGTGTTTGTGTGTGAATAGGCGGGCGTGTGTGAGTAGTGATATTAGTGAGTGTAGCGAGTTCTAATGTTCTCCGAACTACTAGTTCATTATTGTGAACAGAAAATAGAATTCTGATAACTGTAAAATATTCTTAATTAATTGAGTTCATCTACAATATAAAACAATCTCAAAGTTAGGAGTGAAAACAATATATAAAATGAAATACATGGTTGTAATAGAGAAGGCTCACATGACATTTACATTTGATTCCAAGCAAATTGTTCAATTTGAAAGCTTATAAGTTGAGAACATTATTCTCAATGTTTTTTTACTTTCCTTGCCCTATTACCATAGGTAAGGAAAGTATTGCTTTCCAAAAAAATTAAGGTACCCTAATTTCATGTTTTCTATACGTTTCATTGCTCTCCTTGCCCTATTACCATAGGTAAGGAAAGTATTGCTTTCCAAAAAAATTTAAGGTACCCAAATTTCATGTTTTCTATACGTTTCAAGGTCCCCTGAGTCCAAAAACATGATTTTTGGGTGTTGGTCTGTGTGTGTGGGTGTGTGTGTGTCTGTGAACACGATTACTCCATTCCAAATTAACTGATTGATAAGGTAAGAGAGGAAGAGGAGAGGAAAGAGAAGGAGAAGAGAAGAGAGGAGGAGAAGAGAAAAGAGGAGGAGAAGAGAAGAGAGAAGGAGAAGAGAAGAGAGAAGGAGAAGAGAAGAGAGAAGGAGAAGAGGAGAGAGGAGAAGAGAGAAGGAGAAGAGAAGAGAGAAGGAGAAGAGGAGATAGAATGTAAGAGAAGAGAGAAGGGAAGGTCTTCTCCTTCTCTTTCCGTTCAAAATAGACCCCTGCGAAGCATGGGTTACCTGCTAGTGTATAATATTATGTAGAGTTGTCACGAACTGAGATGATTGCACTGGAGGGGTGGGGGAGAAACACTACTGTCGAGTGGTGGGGGAGGGGTAACATCTGTATGACAGGCAAATATCAGTCCCTGTCGAGGGATAGAGGGAATTGCTATTGTCAGGGTTGCCCGAATTCAGATTTCGACATTTCCCCCCCCTACCATCAAATCTGGCAACTGCAAAGCCAGTGTACAATGAGCTATAAATTGAGCACCCTTGTCTCGTCTGAACGGAACTCGCTATCAATTGGTTCAGCTCTCACACTTTCTCTCTCTCACTCGCTCTCTCTCACTTCCTCACTCACTCTGTCTCTCTTTCTCCAATGCTAAGATACGAATCATCCAGTTCTCAACATAATAAGTAGAGTTCCTCATTTGAACATTACTACGAATTGTATTTCCAACAGCTCTATTCCATCGCAACCCGGTCGTGTGTTGATGGTAAGGATATTATTTTATATCCTTTTCAGAGAATCGACAATTATTCTGTTGAAACACCTCAATGATGGGGTGGATCCCCTGTTATTCTCTCAGGGAGGAGACTCATGCCAGTTAATAGAGCTGATAAATAACTATACAGGGAATGAATAAGAAAAAAATCGGTCAAGTCATTTTTGAGAACATCGTGATAGAAATTTAACGAATTTCATTCTTCCAAGGAATATAACGGAGCTCCTGCAATTTTTCCAGAAATGAGACTCATGTCAGTTGATAGGGCTCATAAATTAATAGCTATCTAGAGTATACATTTGAAGAAAATCGTTGGAGCCGTTTTCGAGAAAACCGTGAAAAACATGTTTTTTCAGCCATTATCCGCCATTTTTTCCGTCATTTTGAATTGAATTTCTCATTGTCAGATCCTCATGGTATAAGGACCTTAAGTTTAAAATTTCAAGTCAATCGGTTGATTAGGAATGGAGTTATCGTGTTCACACACATACACTCACACCCACACACACACAAACACACACACACATACACACACACACACACACAAACACACACACAAACACACACACACACACACACACACACACACACACACACACACACACAAACACACACACACAAACACACACACACACACCACACCACACACACACCACACACACACACACACACACACACACACACACACACACACACACACACACAGACCAACACCCAAAAATCATGTTTTTGGACCCAGGGGACCTTGAAACGTATAGAAAACATGAAATTAGGGTACTTTAAATTTTTTTGTAAAGCCATACTTTCCTCACCTATGGTAATAGGGCAAGGAGAGTAAAAACATGAAATTGGGGTACCTTAAATTTTTTTGGAAAGCAATACTTTCCTCACCTATGGTAATAGGGCAAGGAAAGTAAAAATCACAACCTGAGTATCAGCATAGAGAAACAATAGCGTAAGTAGATATCCCATGGTATAGGGCGTTCAGGTCGCAACTTTTACTGTTATCCCAAGCCGATTACTGTCGATTATTGTTGATTTTCACTGTTTTGACCGGGTAAGAGTGTATGAACGGCAAAATATGAGAGACTACCAGCGTCATAAAGCTTCACGGGAAAGAACTACGTGGGCTATCGGCTTGAGATAACAGTTAAAGTTGCGACATAAATGCCCTATGTCATGGGATATCTACTAATGCTATTGTTTCTCTATGGTATCAGCAACATAAGAGTAACCTAACCGCAAGAGTAAATAAAGTTATAAAAATACTTGATCCATTTATAATAAAAATGGTTGATAAATGTTTCCAATGTCTTCCAGTTGAAAATATAGGCATCTCACACATAAAAAATCGTTCATGATAACTTGATACTTTGCCGCACTCTACCGTCATGAAGCGTGTTAACTATTTTGTGCTGTTATGTTGCAAATTTGGAGTGCGACAAGGTTTTTGCCGCACTTAAATCTACATTCCCGCACTGGGTGTGGGAATAAGGTATTTTGCGTACTATAATAATTGATGCGGGAATGAGCACTTTTTCGTGTAACTGTACGAAAATAACTATTTTGTCATAGTTATTCAATATCAGCTTTTTCACTTGCATGGAATCAAGCCGGTAAACAGTTGTTTGTGAAACAGATGATTCTCATTACAGCATACTATACTGTAATAAAATCATATGTTTCCTCTACAGTCGAGTATGTTTCACAGTTCCGAGATAGGAACAGTAAAACTGTTGCAAAAACCCGCCGTTTGGTGCTCCAGGTGGAAGTTTTGTCAACTACAATCAAGAAATCAGAGTTTGTAAACTACGTTATGTTCACAGAATGCTTTCAGTAACGTCAGCACAAGCAGGTAATGTCTTCTATTTATCAATAATTCTTCTTTAGATTATAATGACAAAAAATAGCGTACTTAGACGTGAATGTATTTTGCAGTGCTTGAATGAAATTTTAGTCTTGGCTAACGCCTCGACTAGAAACATCATTCTCGCCTGCAAAAGGCCCCTTTCTGTCCTTGTTAGGTAAGATACTATTACAATCAAAGTCCATGAATCAAGCTCGGTTTGAGGCTATTAACGACTAATTGATCTCAAAATTCATTACACAAACTCATTGACGTTTGGTGATAAGCAAATGAAAGTTTGGTATCCACTGGAGTAGAGTTGCGAATTCACAGACAGACTCTACAGGAAAACGCGAAACAACTCGTCACAGGTGATTTTTGTTTTATAGCACCTGACAGATGCACAAAAAGTTCAAAACTCGCAGAAAACCGCTGACTCTACGCTAATTCGCAGCCTCACGTTGACTTGTAACAGCGTACTTTTGCCTTGAGATTAGTTTTTAAGTTGCAATTATATTCTGGACGTAAACCCGCGGCGTTCCAGTCCTCGGAAATTGCCAATTTCTAGGTTCCACCTCTACGTTCGGATTAACGCGTCAGCGGGGGTGGGGAGGAACCAGACCCGCATTGGGGGTCTCTCCCCCCCCCAACAACAACAGCAGATATCAGCAATGAAGTTCTCTCCCTCATCACTGGGGAGTATCCACCCAGCAAGCATCAGTGACACTTTCATTTATATCCGTTTCCATTCCAGTTTATTTCTTTTTTCCGTGACTCTTCTGTGTTCCTCTGTTTCTACTGATTCGTACGAGCAACAATTTTCTTTTTCAACGGTGACTTGCACGTTTTGTACAATAAGTCTTCTCTTTCTTCACACAATTTTCCATCAAATCTTTTGATCGTAATCATTCTTCATCAGTTTTCCAACACAGTCTCTATCACTCTGATTTATTCAGGCCAGCAATAATCACGATTTTTTCCAACTTAGCGTTTCTCAATACAGTATCAACTCAAAATGATACAGTATCGACACATATGATACAATATAAACTCGAATGATATAGTTATATCAACATTTAATAGTCAGCAACAGGCCAGCAAAGATCACTAACACTTGTTTATTCAATGTATAGGTACTCATTCATTCCATTTTTGTATGCTTTATTAGTATCTAGTCCGGGCGCAAATGTCATGAATAAGGCACTCCGTGGTCATTTTTGGGTAACAACCGTGGAAGATGTCTCAATTTCTTCGTTAGGTCTAGCATAATAAGGATCGTGATGATGATAAGTCGAAATCACAGGCAAACACCTCGGAAACAAGATGGCCGCAAAATTTTCAGGGTTTTAAAATTGTTATAATGAAGTGAAATTTGAAAAAAAAATGGAAAAAACGTTTTTTGGGCTTTTGAAGGTGATAAATAAGATAGTATGCGTTTTAGAGGAAGATTTTATAGAACAAAAATTGTAGAGGAGGGTTTTTAAAATATTTTCGTTTCGAAAAACGGTTGAATATCTTGAACGGTTATTGAAATACAAGCGATATAGCAAAACCCTGAAAAATCAGGCGGCCATCTTGTTTTCGAGGTATTTGCCTGTGATTTTGACTTATCATCATAACGATCGTTATTATGCTAGACTTAACGAGGAAATTGAGACATCTTCCACGGCTGTTACCCAAAAATGACCACGGAATGACATTTGCGCCCGGACTAATCTTCAAATGTTGAAATCATTGAAACGGTTCGAGATAACAATGTGCGGATTTTGCCAACAATTTTCCTTTGAAATTCTGTATCGAAATCACATGACCACCTTCCTATTTAAAAATGGAAGCTATTCAGAATGAAGCTGGATGTAAAATGCAGTTGGATCCAAGATGGCGGACAAAAGATTTGAAGGGACAGAAAGTATTTTTTTCCCAATTGGAATAGGATCCCCATGGAACCTACAGTCATATCATACTTTTAGAACATATTATATTCAGCTGTTTCTATAATAATCCTCACCAACTCTGTATAATCACAAGTTGCAGATCTCAGAGATCAATACAACAATTCATGAGCAAGTTCCTCAATCCTGGGCGTCTCTAGTATAATGTATGATTATATCGAGTGAGTTATATGTATGAGAACCCCAAATATAAGTTAGAGACTGTTGTAGATATGATACTGTAACATTCAGAATAAGTTATTGGTCGAATACTCTACCTTTTGACATCGAACTGAATTCCAACCCCTCATAAGGGGGTGACTTGAGGGTTGTAACTCGAATATTTCAAATGTAATCACCAATAATTGTTTGATACATAATTTTGAAGGCCTTTTAAAAAATCTGGTGTGGCGCACTCACTTTAGCACTTTAGATAACAAGCAATCATAAATTCACAGTTGAGAAGAATGTTGAGATGTCATAAATGGTATTTTGAATCTATTATAAAATGAAGCAGATTCTCTATCTATTTACCATTTACAAATCAGTGCAGCCTCTTGAAGCAATCATTCCACAGGAAATTACATAGCCTTAAGCATTATTATAAAGAAATCTGTTGTGGCGCACTCACACAACTCTCCTTGCCGTTATGAAAATTGATCACCTGACGCTAGTGTTCCCGCGTATCTCAAGTCTACTATTCAAAGATTTGAGCCAGCTGGTGACTGGGCAATAACGCTGGAGACACACGAGGTCTGCTATCTCTTCATAGTGAATCATTTAATAGAATCAACAGTTTGCAATTGGATAATCACATTTTCTCAAATTTCGAGCTTATTTTTAATTCTAGGTGGAAATGTTACTGAACATTAATTGTAGAGATTCTCATGTACAATCTTTTTTACTCGAAATTTTTTGTTTAAATTGTATTTGAAGCCTGATAATTGGAAATTTAAAACCAAAGTTTGCATAGATGGGGCAGAGCTCCTGAAATTTTTACAGATATGGGACTTGTGGCAGTTGATAGAGCTTATCGATGACTATTCTAGGTATTACTTTAATTCAAAATCGTTGGAGCGGTTTTCGAGAAAATCGCGAAAAACTCTGTTTTTGACAACATTTTCGTCATTTCAGCCGCCATCTTGAATCGCATTTGATCGAAGTTGTTCGTGACGGATCCTTATATTGTAAGGACCTTACGTTCCAAATTTCAAGTCATTCCGTTAATTGGGAGATGATATATCGTGTACACAGACGCACATACACTCATACACACACACACATACAGACCAATACCCAAAAATCACTTTTTTGGACTCATGGGACCTTGAAACGTATAGAAATTTAGAAATTGGGGTACCTTAATTTTTTTCGGAAAGCAATACTTTCCTTACCTATGGTAATAGGGCAAGGGAAGTAAAAACCAATTTTTTGGACTCAAGGGACCTTGAAACGTATAGAAATTTGGAAATTGTGGTACCTTAATTTTTTTCGGAAAGCAATACTTTCCTTACCTATGGTACCTATGGAAAGTAAAACAAGAGAGATGACACCAATAAAAATGTTCTATGATACTTGTATCCAAAATGGTGGCTGATTGAAGTTTTAGTTTCAAGATCACTCTGGATAATAGCTGCCATGACAACTATACGTCATCCCTTTTTCGAGTAACCCACGTCAGTTCTTGTTTTTGTTCTCCCCAGTTCCTAGTGGATGTTGTTTTTGAGAGCAGCTCTGCTATTCCAAGCCTGGATCCACAAGAGGCAAAAGCATGCTTGCCTCACTACTTTGTAATTATAATTTTCTCTCCGGCAACTTTTAATTAACAATTTAAACTACAGTCGGAGACGCTAGAGATGTGGGAGAATTGGGGGATGGGGTGGTGCTGATGATGATGATAATGGATTTATCATGATTTTATTCTTCATTTTGTGAATTTGAAGTTTGTTTCATGTTTTCACGAAAGTTTTCTTATCAATCTATCCGAATTCGAAATAGTTTTTCATTTTATTCCAATTTATATTTTCAGATTGTGATTTGTTGTAAAAATTGAAATGGACCTAGCCTATGTATGATATTTGAACAATTTGAAACTAAATTATGAAATTGAAGAAGTTTTGGGCAATAGACTGTTTTTTCTTTGCCGATCGTTGTATTTTTTTCTTTGTCAACCTAATGAATTAATAAATAAAAAATAGAAGTAGGTGTACGGAGAAAGTCCATTGAACAAATTGATATTGTGGGCCGGTTTCTGAGCTCGGGATTTAGCTACGTTCTACACTTTTTCCAACTGTATTCGAGAAAGTATCAATTGTAATAGAGAATAGTTATTTGTGCAACTAGTGCGCAAAGTGACAGTTTGCTGCACCGAAAGAAACGTTTACGCCCGAGCCGTAGGCGAGGGCGGAATGGTTTCTTGAGTGCAGCAGAGGAACTTTGCGCACGTATTTCACATTAAGTTTTTCCTACAGTTACCATTGAATATGAGAAGTGGGTAATTATGGGTAAAATTGCCTGAAATGCATCAAATGTTTTTCTGTGTAATTTTATTATTGATAAAAACCTTAATCCTAAAATCCTAAAGTCATCGTTGTCCTTGGTTATAATTATAATGAATAATAATTAGCGCGTTGTGCTTGGTTGCACCTCTGCTCACTATAGCAGCCACAGCAGTCACTGTTACCAACTTCATTTTGATTTTGCTGCACTGTTGATCCATATAACCTACTAAGTATTTTGCGTTGCCATGTTGCAAATCTGGAGTGCAGAAAAATTTTTCCCGCACTAGAGCGGAAAAGTGATTCTTTGCGTTCTGTAATCAGTGCAGCAATGGCCACTTTTCAACGTAACTGTAGGAAAAAGTCATTTGTATTTGAGAAAACGTCAGATGTAAATGAGAATAGTCAATTGGATTTGAGAATAGTGAATTTTATTCGAGAAAGTATCATTTCAATTTGAGAACAAACGATTTGAAATCGAGAAGTTGTCAGTTGTAATTGGGAAATGATTTAAAAAAAACAGTACTTCCAGTACATATTATATTTTTCATAACTGCACTCATACAACATGATATGATAATATATTTAATATTCCAATAAAACGTTAAATTTTTGAATGAAACATTATTTTCAAGCCTCAAAATCCATCGAGGAACTGCCGAATTGTTTGATCAAGAGATTCAATTGATTGATGATAAAGTTCAATTGCGCCGTAAACAGAGAATTTGATCATCAACAAGTGCAATGTTTCACAAATTGTTTGGAGACAAAAGCCGCGTTGCCAATACATACATAGAAATAATACTGATTAATCATTCGTAAACAGTTCAGGGGAAATACTTTCACCACAGGAAATATTATTATTTTCCCCCATGCAAAGCCTATGATAGTGATTGGAATACTGTGTACGTAGTACAGTATCCTTTCCTGCTCTAATCAAAACTGTACTGTAGGCTACAGAAGAGTGACGATATGTCAATGGGGAAATTTTCTCATTCTCAATTCATATCTTCTCATTTACATTTGACGATATCTCAAATACAATTCACTACACTCAATTACATGTGATGACTTCTTAAATACAATTGACTATTCTCATCCACATCTGACATTCTCTCAATTACAAGTGACTATTCTCAAATACAATTGATACTTTTTACTTACCTTGCCCTATTACCATAGGTAATATATTTTTCGGAATATATTAAATAAATAATATATTATAGATTTAAATGATATATTATATATAATATATAATATTATAAATAATATTATATAAATATATTTTTCGGAAAGTATTGCTTTCCGAAAAAATTAAGGTACCCCAATTTCTAAATTTATATACGTTTCAAGGTCCCCTGAGTCCAAAAAAGTGCTTTTTGGGTATTGGTCTGTATGTGTGTGTGTGGATGTGTGTGTGTGTGTGTGTGTGTGTGTGTGTGTGTGTGTGTGTGTGTGTGTGTGTGTGTTTGTGTGTGTGTATGAGTGTATGTGCGTCTGTGTACACGATATCTCATCTCCCAATTAACGGAATGATTTGAAATTTGGAACTTAAGGTCCTTACACTATAAGGATCCGACACGAACAATTTCGATCAAATGCAATTCAAGATGGCGAAAATGTTGTCAAAAACTGGGGTTTTCGCGATTTTCTCGAAAACGGCTCCAACGATTTTGATCAAATTCATACCTAGCTCTATCAACTACCACAAGTCTCATATCTGTAAAAATTTCAGGATCTCCGCCTCATCTATGCAAAGTTTGATTTTAGATTCTCAATTATCAGGCTTCATATACAACTTGAACAAGAAATTTCAAGTGGGAAAGATTGAGCATGAAAGTCTCTACAATCAATGTTCAGTAACATTTTCAAGTAAAATTGGAAATAAGCTTGAAATTCGAAAAAATGTGATCATCCAATTGCAAACTGTTGGCAACTGTTGATTCTATTAAATCATTCACTATGAAGATATAGCAGACCTCGTGTGTCTCCAGCGTTATTGCCCTGTCAACAGCTGGCACGAATTTTTGAATAATAGACTTTAGATGCGCAGGAACACTGGCGTCAGGTGATCAATTTTCATAACGGCAAGGAAAGTTGTGTGAGTGCGCCACATCAGATTCTATGACTCCAGCTGCTCAGAACAATACTCTAAACAGGAGTATATCGTGTTTCTTAGTATGAGACAAGTTGTGTGTGTGTGTGTGTGTGGTGTGTGTGTGTGTGTTGTGTGTGTGTGTGTGTGTGTGTGTGTGTGTGTGTTTTGTATGAGATTGGTGTGTGGCGATAAGGTCTGTGTATGTGTGTAAGTGTTTTTGTTGAAGCACACACATCACTGCTCATTTGCATTCTGCGATCTGTTATCACTTAGACACATACGGTGAATGGCGGAGCTTGGGTTGGAAGGGTGTGGGGGGTTGAAGACGTGGGGGATGAAAGGAAGAAAATGTTGATAAAGTGCGGATGGATGGTTTGGGAGAGAGAGACAGAGTGTGAGAATGACTGTGAAAAAGAGTGCGTTAGAGTGAAAGAGTAGAGGGGAGAGATGATATTGGAAGATTGGGATGATATCACGAAACTTGAAATGAGACGGACGTCAACAGACGGATATTTCTATTTTTGACCGAGCGAAGTGATTCAAGTCGACGGTTTTGTATTTCTCTTCAAGTTTTTACGCTAATATTCACGGCGAATCGCGGTAATAGATTTTCATGAACTTTGACAGGTATGTTCCTTTTTGAATTTCACGTCGACGTATATACAAGGTTTTTTGAAATTTTCTATTTTAAGGATAATACAAGAAGAAAAGAAGTCTTTTTCGAACGCCAATATTACCATGAAAATCCAGCTATTTTTATAAATGACAGCATTGTAGAAAATGCTAATGTAGTTAATTTGTTAGGTTTAACTGTCGATGACAAATTGTCATGGAATGAGCATGTGGATAGGGTGGTGGGTTAATTTTACCCAGGAACTCTTTGTCTCAAGATATATTGTAAAGTATGTACCATTAAACGTAGCAAAATCTGTATACTTTTCTCTAATTTACACTCATCTTGTCTATTGTATTGAGCTTTGGGGAAGTACATCTATTGGAAACACTCAAAAAATTTTCATTCTACAGAAGCGTGCAGTATGGTATTTGGCTAAGCTCGATTACAATCACCCTTGTAGAGATGCCTTCATAGATTTAAAAATTCTAACTTTACTATGTATTTACATCTACAGAGTTGTTCTTTTTATTGCTAATAACTTAGACTCATTCAAAACTAATTCTGATATGCATGGCTATAATACACGAGGTAGTGGCAATCCATGTATTGTTCAGCATAGATTGAAGTTTTCCGACAAAGACCCTCGAACCTATGGGTCGATGTCAACCGAGGCAAACGACAGAAGAGTCCTGCGACAGTCGAGACCAGCGACGGTAGAGACCGGCGACATTCGAGGCCAGCGACGGTAGAGGACTCCTGAAAAAGTGGCCTCAAATGTCGCCTGCGTTAGGCGACAGTTGAGGCCACTCTAATTTTTGTACAGCCCCGACAGTCGAGACCTGCGACGGCAGAGGACTCCTGAAAAAGAGGACTCCTCCATTTGAGTTTCGTCAACAAAGGTGGTCAAGTCATATACATTCCAGTACTTGGATGATGGTCCCTAAACATATTTTCAAGTAATGCGAATCCATTACTACTGCATTATGCCTCCTTCATTTACAAATATAAATATTTATCTATCTTCTATCCATCTATAAGACGAGATGGTGTCTGTATTTCTGTCTGTTTGTATGTGAGCTCACGCTTGAAATACTTGACTGATTAAGCTGTAATTCTTCACAAAGATGATCGTTCTGAAAATCCTTCAAGGATGAGCACTATCTACCTTCAAAGTTCATATGCTTTTTTCATGAAGGAAGTTTCCATTATTTAGTTTTCAACAAATCAGAAGTTATAATCATTATAAAATGTATTTTGTCTGGAATCACAGTAGGATGTGTCCTCAACTGTCGCCTGCTGCAAGCGAGTCTCTAATTTTTGTACAGGGCCGACAGTCAAGACCAGCGACATTCGAGGCCAGCGACGGTAGAGGACTCCTGAAAAAGAGGCCTCAAATGTCGCCTGCGTTAGGCGACAGTTGAGGCCACTCTAATTTTTGTACAGCCCCGACAGTCGAGACCTACGACGGGAGAGGACTCCTGAAAAAGTGGCCTCAAATGTCGCCTGCGTTAGGCGACAGTTGAGGCCACTCTAATTTTCGTACACTCCCGACAGTCGAGGCCTACGACCGTAGAGGACTGTAAAACAGTCCTCTACGGTCGTAGGCCTCGAATGTCGTCGGGTTCGACTGTCGCGCCCCCGAACCTATGGTCTGAGACTATTAAATAAGCTACCTAGATCTCTGTCCATGTCATCTGCAACTTTTAAAAAAGATCTGTATACTTTACTTGCGGAGAAAGCATATTATAGTGTGGAAGAGTTCCTCACTGATAGATAAATATTGTTTATTTCATAATGTCTGTAGTATTTAATACACGTGGTTGGATTGCTGGCTGTGACATGCTTATTCATATGACATTCTTTACACTATTTTGAATTATTCTGACGATATATGTTAAGTTTTTGTGATATCTTCTTATAGATTTTGTGTATTGTTTCACAATTTATTGTAAATATTGTCTTTTGACTTTTTAAATTATTTAAATATTGACTTGGCCTGTACTTTCTTGTATTGTTTATGGCTTAATAAATATCTTATCTTATCACGTTAGGACAGGACATAATTCACTCTGATGGAGGCTGTGGTTTCTAACTGCGCGAGCGTTATTGCCCTGTCACCAGCTGGCTCGAATCTTTGAATAGTAGACTTGAGATGCGCGGGAACACTAACGTCAGGTGATCAATTTTCATAACGGCAAGGAAAGTTGTGTGAGTGCGCCACACCAGATTTCATGACTCCAGCTGCTCAGAAATTGACTAAATCCAAAGCTTAGAAACTGGCCCTGAGCCTGGAATGGTAATGATTAAAATTTTTATAGCAGTCAATACTCTGAACAGGAGTATATCGTGTTTCTTAGTATGAGACAAGTTGAGTGTGTGAGTGTGTGTGTTTTGTGTGAGAGTGTTGTGTGGCGATAAGGTCTGTGTATGTGTGTAAGTGTTTTTGTTTAAGCACATAGCACTGCTCATTCGCATTCTGCGATCTGTTATCACTCTGACACATAGCCTACGGCGAATGGCGGAGCTCAAGTTGGAAGGGTGTGAGGGGTTGAAGACGTGGGGGATGAAAGGAAGAAAATGATGATAAAGTGCGGATGGATGGTTTTGGAGAGAGAGACAGAGTGTGAGAATGGGTGTGAAAAAGAGTGCGTTAGAGTGAAAGAGTAAAGGGGAGAGACGATATTAGAAGATTGGGATGATATCACGAAACTTGAAATGAGACGAACGTTAACAGACGGATATTTCTATTTTTGACCGAGCGAAGTGATTCAAGTCGACGGTTTTGTATTTCTCTTTATGTTTTTACGCTAATATTTACGGCGAAACGCGGTAATAGATTTTCATGAACTTTGACAGGTATGTTCCTTTTTGAATTTCACGTCGACGTATATACAAGGTTTTTTGAAATTTTGTATTTCAAGGATAATACAAAAAGAAAAGAAGTCTTCGAACGACAAAATTACCATGAAAATCAGACTATCGTGTGGACTTATAATTGCAAGCAATGAGGCATGCAATATTGATAACTCGAAGTAGCTTATTATTTTCTCCCGACTATTCTCTGCTTTCAACTCGTAGAGTCAAGAAGCTTTTGATGATAGTAGCATAGTTGTTTACAACAGATTATTAGCATTTTGATGCTAATAATTATAATTAATATTGATTCTTATTGTAGATACAACAACCCAAACATCAATAAGTTGTTTGAACACTGATGTCTCGCCATCACGTTAGGACAGGACATAATTCACTCTGATGGAGGCTGAGGTTTCTAACTGCGCGAGGTCTACTGTTCACAGATCTACTAGTAACGGACAAACAAGAATGACAGATAGAAGACGTGTATGTATGCGTTACATACATACAGACAGACGGAAGAATATTCTAGTTACAACATAGACCTCACTGCGTTCGGTCAATAAATTTCTCCTTGCTGTATTCAGGATCAAAAAGTGTTTCAACTTGTTGCTGAATATTTTATCTTGTGATATTGTTTTTCGATGAAGTATACTATTCAAAAATTCTATAATGTATTCTGAGTAAATTGGTTTCAACTGATGAGAACATACAATATCGTAGCGTTAGTTTGCTCTTTCAGGTCAGGTGTTTTTCAAGACTGTCTGGCATAAATATTTTATTTGACTAGTCCTGAGATTAAAAGGACTAGTAAAATAAAATATTTGGGCTTGATGATCGAGAAGGGATTCAAGTGGAGAAGACATATTGAATACCTATGTCATAAACCAAAGTTTGTCTCCTATAATTTTTATAAGTTGAGGTCGATACTTGATTTATCAAAGATGAGAATGCTTTATTTTGGAGTTGTACAGTCTCTGTTGAATTATAGCTTGGTGGTTTGGGGAGGTACTTATGGCACTTCTTTGTTACCACTATTCATTATACAGAAAATGATCATAAGAACCATATTAAAAGAACCCTTCAAAAATTGCATTCAGTGAACTGAGAGTCATGTTAATCCGACAACTCCATGTGCTTAGCATATTTTGAATATTTCATTAAACATAGAAGCTCATTTTCAAGAATCAATGTAACTCATAGAACAAGATACAATCTACATCGATATGTTACTTATGATTCTAATTTAACGGTTATTCGTAAGCAGCTGGTATACATCGCTCCAAAGATTGTAAACTGCATCCCGAACGAGCTCATCGGTGTACCTATTAAGTTTGTTCCGATAAATATTAAAAATCTTAATACTCTATGAGTTCAAAATTTTTTCAGCTTTGAAAACTATTCATTATTGTCAGTATTAACCCTAAAGAGACACACTGGGGTGTTTCACACCTCAGGGATTTTTTTCTGTTCTGCAGTTGACAATATCGTTTGGGGTGTCTAACACCCCAGAGTGTCTTTTACGTAGGACTTCTATCAAACACTTTCATTACAAAGATTTACTTGTATTGTCCCTACAAATGTGGTATGGGATGATGGATCAGATTGGAATGAATGCTATGATTCTCTACAACTTGAAATTCAAAACAATAAAATGAAGAGACGTGAGTTTTTGATGAAGTTGTCATTGGCAATGATCAAGCCATCCGTTCAAACCGGATTAGGAGCTCCAACACTTATGCGGAACATACGTACTTCTAAAATTACTATAAATATTAATAAGCAGTGCTTTACTTTCGATTTCTGTATGCACTTAGAACAAAAATGATTAAGAAATGATGAAGTCTGGTCTAAGTACTTGTTTTTTCATATTAAAAAAAAAAATGCAAAATTAAATTGGGGTGCTCAACATCCCAGTGTGTCTACTGTGTTAGCATAAAGTAAGTGTGTCTCTGTAGGGTTAATTCACAATTGATAGCATCTATTTTGAATATACTCACCTTGTTTGAATAAAAAGATTCCATTATTAGTTTTAGATTTAGAAACAGTTACTCCTACTGACGTACAAGTGTTTCACTTATGCCAGTAGCTCTTCACCTCCAGCCGTATTTTTCAGATAGCTCGTATGGATATTCAGAATAATAACTATTGTTTTATCTGATTGTCACATCTTTGTACTGATTCCTGTGTTTTGGTGAAATAAATTGAATTGAATTGAAATATGAAACGTTACGTACGTGGCCAACCCATGAATTGGTTTCATTCCTATTTATCGATTGAAGATATCCATTCGAGAAGAAATGGAGTTACTACATAAAATACCACATTTCCATGTGATACAAATTTGACAAATCCCTATACCCCTTTCTTTAGAGGTCAGTGGATGAAAAGAAATGAATGAATAGGAATTCCCATCCAGCTGTTTTCCCTGTTGTCAATATTTGCAGTAGCAGAAGTCTCCGAGAAGAATCACATCCTTTAATTGGGATTCTCGTCCAATAATACTATAAAATAAATTTAATGAATCTTCTAATTAATTTGGTCTTACCTGGATGGTACCGTTGGGGTGGTGGTACAGGCGGCAAACTTGAAAGAGCTTCATCACCTGGAAAAAAGGAAGAAAAAACGGTTTTAAAAATAATCAATGGATGAAATACACAGAGAATTATCAGAAATACGATTGGAAAAAGATGTTTCCCTCCACCTCCTGTCTAAAGTGCTTACTTTACTCACTGGAACATAATACCAAAGTGTTACTTTTTCACTCTCGGGCCGAAAAAAAGAGAAAAACTCACATGAGCATGAAAGTAATTACATTCAAATAACATGGGAAGCATCTCTATTTCAATAACTTACATTTAAAATATATTAGAAGGTCTAAGCTCAGATGAGGAAGCATAATAGAGGTGTCTGTCATTGAGTCAACTGAATTCAATAACACAACCAGAAATTTGATCAACTCGTGAAATATAATATAATGTTTGTATGATATTGAATACTTAAAGAATAAAAATTTAAGAAAATTGAAATTTTATTTGAAATTTATTTTAAATAAGACGATAAAAATTTATACAAATTTAAAAATATTTTATCCTATTCAAAACACCAGCCAACAAATATTTTTCATCTGCAATTCAAATCTGAAACGCGTGATCTGGAGTAAGCCATTTTTGGTAGACGCCCAGCTGATATAATTGTTACAACTTTTGCCGATAGATAGCGCAATCGGTAGTGCTAATCAGACGACCGGTTTCTAGGTTTCAGATTTCAGGTTATGTTGTTAGGAAACATTGTCTCCAATAACGTAAGTTATTAAAATGATTTGATTTGCAGTTTCTATAAAAC
This sequence comes from Nilaparvata lugens, assembly GCF_014356525.2. NCBI lineage: Eukaryota > Metazoa > Arthropoda > Insecta > Hemiptera > Delphacidae > Nilaparvata > Nilaparvata lugens. Next base: position 29,282,307 of record NC_052512.1, read on the forward strand.
AATTTAGATGGAGGAAAAATGTTGTGTACATCACGAGCGAAATAGCTATTTGGATATCAAGAGTGGAAAGAACTGTATTTTCTCCCTGAGTGAGAAGTTTGAACAACAATTTTCCTGAGGGAAAAAAACATTTTTCACTCGTGATGTACACAACATTTTTCCTCCAGCTACATTTTTATAAAAACTGCTAATAAAATAATTTTTTTAAACTTACATGACCAGTAAAATGTGCTACAACATAACTTAAAAATTAAACAGCTGTCTTGTAATCACACAGTTCACCGCCGACAGCGCTATCTGTCGGTAAAAGATGTTACAACAATGGCCGCCGACTCGACTACAACCACAGTGCTACAACACTATGATGAAGTTCCCGTTTCAAATTTGATTAATTGATGAGGAATATTCGTTGGTTGGTATTTTGAATAACATGGGATATAGAAAAATATATATCTATACATTTTTATAGTATCCTGATATAAAGTTTGTAATACTTTTAGCATGAAACATATATTCCATATATTGATCAAATGACTGGTTGAGGTATTGAATTTAGTTGGTTTAATGACTACTCTATATGCTTCCTCATCTGGGCTAAGACCTTCCAACCTATCTCAAATGTTCGTTTTTAAAATAGAGATGCTTCCCATGTTATTTAAATGTAGTTACTTTCACGCTCCAGGGAGTTTTTCTGTTTTTTCCTACCGAGAGCGAAAAAGTGACACTCTAGTATTATGTTTCAGGGATTAATGTAGGCTCTTCAGACAGTAGGTGGAGGAAACATACTTCTCCCTCAGGAGAATTGTTGCCCTCGGCTTCGCCTCGGGCTTCAAACTTTCCCCTCAGGAAGAAAAAACAGTACTTTTCACTCTAGATAATACAAATAACTATTATTGACGTGGCCTCATGTTACACTGTACTTTCTGACTGAATAGAATTTTTGTAATGGAGCAGGTCGAAGGCCTATAGGACCTCACTTCTCCCTGCATCCCTCTTCTTTTGATGACATCCAATAACAACACTATAGTGAGGTCTACGTTTCAATGGCAATGGAAAAAGATAGGAGAACAACGTTGTCGATCCTCTGTCTTGTCAATGCCTTCTGTAGACGGTAGCTGATACAGGTTTATTGATGTAATATTTCTATTGTACACTTGTACTGTATTGAGGCTATCAAAGAAAGTAATATGGATAAATTAATTATCGGCGTTATTATTATGTTAGAATTTATTGATGAAGTGTGACAATTTCTCATATCATATTGAATATCGGGTCACCGAGCTTTGCTCGTTATTTTTATTTAATGATAAACAGAACACAATAAAAAAATCTGGTGTGGCGCACTCACACAACTTTCCTTGCCGTTATGAAAATTTATCACCTGACGCTAGTGTTCTCGCGCATAGGACAATAACGCTAGAGAAACACGACTGCTATCATAGCCACCTCCAATACAAGGCCCGGCCTACGATATTGCCACGTCGCAGTGTAGGCCTAAAATCTAATACATGATTGGTGAAAAAGATGAAAAAAAATACCAGCTGATCTTTTTTCACCAATCATGTATTAGATTCTAGGCCTACACTGCGACGTTGCAATATTGTAGGCCGCGGCCTTGTATTAGAGGTGGCTATGCTGCTATCTATTCGTAGTGAATGATTTAATAGAACCAACAGTTGCCAACAGTTTGCAATTTAATAATCAAATTTTCTCGAATTTCAAACTTATTTTCAATTTCAGGTGAAAATGTTACTGGACATCAATTGCAGAGATTTTCATGCTCAATCTTTTCCACTTGAAATTTTCTGTTTTAATTGTATATGAAGGCTGCTAATTGAGAATCTAAAATTAAAGTTTGCATAGATGGGGCGGAGCTTCTGGGATTTTTACAGATATGGGACTTGTTGCAGTTGATAGAGCTTATCAATGACTATTTCAGGTATAAATTTGATCAAAATCGTTGAAGCCATTTTCGAGAAAATCGCCATTTTAGCTGCCATCTTGGATTGCATTTGATCGAAATTGTTCGTGTCGGATCCTTATAGTGTAAGGACTATACGTTTCAAATTTCAAGTCATTCCGATAACTGAGAGATGAGATATCGTGTACAAAGACGCACATACACTCATACACACACACACACACACACACACACACACACACACACACACACACACACACACACACACACACACACACACACACACACACACACACACACACACAGACCAATACAGAAAAACAACAAGGATGAATTATCCTCTTGATGTTGTTCAGCGAGTTTTCCCAAGGATGAGACCTAGTGCAATCGAAGTTCTATATCATAAACTAACTATGTTCCAAATTACGTGAAAATCGTTAGAGCCGTTTACGAGATTCGTTGAACATGAATAATCAGATATAGAAATACAAAAATTGCTCGCTTAATATGCTAGGATTGTGATTTGGGATCAGAGATCGAAAATTGAAGTATTTTCACATAATTATATGTATGTGTATTAAAAAAATATTGTATTTGAGATGATTCAATTTGTTTCAAAGATCGCTTGTTGAGATCAAATCTTTTCTTGTCATTCCCGAATTCACTGGTCATTTCATTACTTGTTTTTATAGTTTCACACATATTAAAAATCAACAAAAATACTTATGTTGATGTAATATTAACCGTTCATCCTTATTAAAAATAATCAAGTATGTTCTATTAGGCAAGAATTTTTTTTTAATAATTTTGTAATGAATTGTCATGATTGAGATGAAATATATTCTTTCAATTAATTATGGATTCTACATTGTTGAAAGACGATATGGCAACAGAGCAAAGCGAGAAAGAGAGAGAGTGGTATCCGATTTGTTGAATGATAAACATGGATAAATACAATTGCTAATCAAACACTGTTATTGTATGTAAGCAGATGAATTGATTTTGAGCCGATACATTTACTGATTGAAAAAGGACCATCCCATTAGATATATACTTATGTTCATTTACGTGGCTTTATGTACACTGTACTTTCTAGCTGGATGGAATTGTTCGAATTGAGAAGGTTGAAGGCCTGAGGGCCGGATTCCGAGCTTGGGATTTACCTAAGTTCCAGACTTTAAACAGCTGGATTGAGTAAATTGGCTTTCCGAAACGGGGAATAATCGTACTCTCTATGATAATCTCTATATTCTCATTTCTATCATTGGAAACGTTCTTCCTTGACGGAAAGAAACATCCCTAAGTAATTCAAAATAGCTGGAATTTTACATTATTTCTCTTTATTCCATTTCATGTTCAATTTTCTAGTTTTTCTGAATTCATTTCAAACATGGACTGAGACTACGCCCCGTTTTGGAATGTCAATTTTCTGACTTCAGCTGTCTTCAGCTGTCTAAAGTTCAGAACTCAGCTAAATTCTGAGCTCGAGAACCAGCCCTTAATGAACGATTTGATTTTGAGCCGATAAATCTACCAATAGATAAATCTAATGTGGCGCACTCACACAACTTTCTTTACCGTTATCAAAATTTATCACCTAACGCTAGTTTTCACGTTCATCTCAAGATTCTCAAGTCTACTATTCAAAGATATGAGCCAGCTAGTGACAGGACAATCACTTTTTCTCGAATTATGAGCTTATTTCAAATTTTAGGTGGAAATGTTACTGAACATCAATTGTAGAGATTTATATGCTCAATCTTTCCCACTCGAATTTTTTTGTTTAAATTGTATCTGATGCCTGATAATTGAGAATCTAAAATCCAACTTCGCATAGATTAGGCGGAGCTCCTGAAATTTTTACAGATATGAGACTTGTTGCAGTTGATAGAGCTCATCAATGACTATTTCAGGTATGAATTTGATCAAAATCGTTGAAGCCGTTTTCGAGAAAATCCCGAGAACCCCTTTTTTGACAACATTTTCGCCATTTTAGCCGCCATCTCGTATTGCATTTGATCGATATCGTTCGTGTCGAATCCTTATAGTGTAAGGACTATACGTTACAAATTTCAAGTCATTCCGTTAACTGGGAGATGAGATATTGTGTACACAGACGCACATAGACTATACACACACACACACACACACACACACACACACACACACACACACACACACACACACACACACACACACACACACACACACACACACAAACACACACACACACAGACCAATACCCAAAAACCACTTTTTCGGACTCAGGGGACCTTGAAACGTATAGAAATTTAGAAATTGGGGTACCTTAATTTTTTTCGGAAAGCAATACTTTCCTTACCTATGGTAATAGCGCAAGGAAAGTAAAAAGACGATCTGGCAAAGCGAGAACAGAACTTTGCGAGAACAGAGCAAAGCGAGAAAGAGATAGCGGTATTCGCTTTGTTGAATGATAAACAAGGATAGAATACAATTGCTCATCAAACACTGTCATTGTAACGAAGACCCCACTATAACTGATTGATTTGATTTTGAACTGATACATCTATTAATGGGTGATGGCTTATCTGATTGAATATATATGTTTATTGGCGTTGCCTCAAGTACACTCTACTCTCTGGCTGGATAGAATTATTGCCTAATGGAGATGAATGAAATTGAACGATTCAATTTTGAGCTGATTGATTCACTAATTGAGATTACCACTCAATGTAGGATATCATTATGGAATGCGTGAAACATTCAACTGATTCATTGATGATCAAAGTACTCTCCAACCAACGACAGTCACTCTTGAAAACCCTGAATTCTCTAGAGTCAGGCCACTTGAGGAGAATTGAACGCTTTTCCTTTTCTCATTTCATCTCAACTTCTTCATTTCTAATCACAACTGCTATCTCCCTTCACACACCTCAACAACCTTCATTACTTCTCCTTCTTCCTCTTCTTCTTCCTCTCCTTCCTTTTCTTTTTCTTCACCTACTTCTTCGTCTTCCTTTTTTTTCCTTCACCTTCTTCGTCTTCTTCTTCTTCTTCTTCTTCTTCTTTCTTCTTCTTTTCTTCTTCTTCTTCTTCTTCTTCTTCTTCTTCTACTTCTTCTTCTTCTTCTTCTTCTTCTTCTTAATCACCTTCTTCTTCTTCTTCTTCTTCTTCTTCTCTTCTTCTTCTTCCTTCTTCTTCTTCTTCTTCTTCTTCTTCTCCTTCTTCTTCTTCTTCTTCTTCTTCTTCTTCTTCTTCTTCTTCTCTTCTTCTTCTTCTTCTTCTTCTTCTTCTTCTTCTTCTTCTTCTTCTTCTTCATTCGACAAAGAAGCTACTGTTATCCTTTTCTAGCTTCGCAACGTTGCCAAATCGAACTTAATCGTTTTAAGAATAATAATTGACCGAGCTAAGTAAGGTCTAAGATTCAAGTCGACGGTTTGGCATTCCTCTTTATGCTCTAATGTTTTAATGTTTGAATGTTTAAATGTCTATTGAGAATGAATTGAAGTTGATGAATCTTCCTGAAAAATCGTTAGTAGATTGTGGAACTCAGACTGAATGTGAAAATGAGATCGTGAAATCGGTGGCAGAATGTGCAACTCAAACAGAGTCTGTGAGTGATATCTCTGGTGATTTGTGCTTCTCGGGAGATGTCCTACGGGAGGATTCGGTGAAAATGTTACAGGACCTGTATTACAGATCTCTGGCTCAGATGAATCTTAATAACGAGAAAATGGAAATGGACATTTTAGAACTTCAAGATGATCTAAAAAATTGCAATCTGCAAGTATTAGAAGCAGAGAAATTGAATGACTCTCTACAGAAGACAGTGGACGAATTGAAACAACAGATTCCACATTTAAAAGCTTACTGGAATGAATCGAGTACACAGACTTCCCCTATTGATTTTCGTAATGTAGAGCAGAAAGAGGTCAATTTTGATTTCGGAGTTGAGAGGCGGATGTTAAACTTAAAAAAAGATATCCTCATCTGGGCTGATAGTCACGGCAAGGGTCTAATAAATATGTTGAGTGAAAAACTAGCGACGCAGTTCACTTGCAGTGCATATATAGCTCCAGGAGCATCATTTGAAGTACTTTCTAGAGAAATGTTGGATGCAAATAATAATAGTCTAGCTAGAAGTGACTGGAATATCCTGATTGCTGGAACGAATAGTGTTACCAATGATTTTACTGAGAGGAATTTGAGGGAGTATGCTGAGTGCTTGGTTGACACAGTGGAGGGATTCTCAAACCCGAACCTTATCATAGCAACTATCCCCTATCGGTATGATTTGCATGCTCATGATTCCATTAATATTATGATTTCAAAATTGAATAGAGTGATTCGAAGGTTGCCATATTTTTATAAGGTCAAAGTAATGGATTTATGGATGTTTGAACCTCACAAACATACTAGGCATGGCTTACATCTGAATAGAAAGGGAAAGAGCTGTGTATGCAGTTTGCTGAGTGATATTATTGTTGGTACCGGTAATAGCAGGAGAGATTGTGAGTCACTGTCTGCAGAGGATGAAGGACTTGTAAATGAAATACCAGTTGTTATATCAGCTGAGAGGAGAGGTTTTTTAGGCATGGTCGACCGATTGCTTTCGGAGCGGAGGTGATAGGAGATAATTATGGAAAGAATTATAGATGGCTGGAGTATGTCCATATAGAAGCACCGAGTGAAGGCAGTCCTCATAGTCGCGATATAAACTGTTTAAGCTACAGCAAAGTAAATTCACATAAAGAGCAACCTAAGGATTTGCTGATTCTCAATCTTGATGTAAGGAGACCGGTTTCAAAGGTGGAAGAGTTTGAGTTGGCACTGTCAGGAAATTCTTTAAATCCTTATTTTATTACATTGACGGAAAATTGGATTTCAAATGATAATTTGTCTATATTGAATAAGTTGGAGAAATATGAACTGGCATCCTACTATTTGAGAAAGAATGGAAGAGGTGGTGGTGTATGTATTCTTGTTAGGAGGGGTACCAGCAATTTTGATAGTGTGAAGGGAATAAATAATAGACTGTCTCAGGATTTCCATTTTGAGTGTACAGCTATGAGAATTGAGTTGAGTATAGGAGGGAGATCGGTGTCATGCCTAGTAGTGGCGGTCTACAGGAGCCCAAATAGTGATTACGATTCATTTTTAGTTGCCTTAAGAAAACTATTTCAGATTCTTGGGAAGCTTGACAAAAGTATTCAAATTTTTATTAGTGGAGACTTTAATGTCAACATACTGTCTGCTGATAAGAGGTGTCGTGATCTGGTTGGCCTTATGGAATCAAATAACTTCCATCCTTTTTTCATGGAACCAACTAGAACATCCGGAAACTCAAGTACCTGCATTGATAACATTTTTTCAAATGTACAGTCACATTTATTCAGCACAGCTATTTTGGAGCTTGGTTTGTCTGATCATAGCGCATTGTGTCTCTACAGTAATAAACATATCAAGCACTCAATTGTCATCATAAGAAGTAGATTGACCAACAGCAAGACAAGAATCAGTACGTTTAAGGAATTGTTAAGACACGAAGACTGGAGTCCTTGTCTGATGAAGAGAAACAGTGATGATGCTTACAACAGTTTTTTCTCAATTATCAACAGACATTTTTCAACTTGTTTTCCTGTTAAAACTTTCAAATCCAAAGTCAACACTTCTCGGAAAGTTTGGATGACTCAAGGGCTTAATGTTTCTTCAAGGACTATTCAGGGGCTATACTCTGAGTCAAGATGGAATGATGATCCCAACTTCAAGCTTCACTTGAAAACCTACAGAATCATTTATAAAAAGACTGTAATGGCAGCTAAAAAACTATATAATCAGACTTTCATCGTGACAGCAACAAACAAAACAAAAGCAGCATGGACAATTGTTAGAAAGGAATTAGGTTTTAAATCTTGTACAACCAACAATATCAAGATTCGGATTGATGGAGGGGTCTCTGATAACAAGAAAAGTATCGCCAACTATTTCAATGAATAATTCTTCTCTTCTCATGCCAATGAAACAAATCCAACTATTAATGCTCCCAAGGCAATGAGATTCTTGAACAATGTTGGTGCTCCAAATGAAAATTTAATCTTCCAGGAGGTTACAGAAACGGAAATTCTCAAAATCATGAATAAACTTGAAAATAAAAACTCCTCTGGTTGGGATGAGATACCGATGAGGCTGGTTAAGGAAGTTAGCCAATGTGTGGCAAGGCCACTTACACACATCATCAATGTTGTCCTTCAAATGGGCATCTTTCCGGAAAAGCTTAAATATGCCCTCATTATTCCAATATTTAAAAAAGGAGATTCAGAGGATGTAAGGAATTTCAGACCTGTGGCAGTGTTATCTTCCTTCTCCAAGATTGTTGAGAAAGTAGTATTTGAGCAGATAACAGCCTATTTGAAAAGACAGCAGATTCTTGTCAACCAACAATTTGGATTTAGAGCTGGAAAGTCAACCAAGATGGCAATTTTTGAGTTGGTAAAGGATGTGATGTTGGCTTTGGATGGTTCACACAATCCTACAGGTATTTTTTGTGACTTATCACGGGCTTTTGATAGTGTTAACCATGACCTTCTATTGAACAAACTTTGGCAATATGGTTTCAGAGGAGTTTCACATAAACCTATTCCATCATATCTTGAGGGCAGACAGCAGAAGGTACTTTCGAGAGATCAGCATTCAGTGTATTCAGATTGGTCAAGGGTCACACTGGGTGTGCCACAGGGCTCAGTTCTGGGCCCCATACTGTTCCTCCTGTATATCAATGATCTTCCAGCTAGTGTTGACTCGAGGATGATACTTTTTGCTGATGATGCAACAGCGGTAGTGGAGCCAGAATTAGGACAAACGGTGAGAGAGGCAATCTTGAAGGCTTCAGAACCTTTAACAGCATGGTTTCAGTCAAATGGGTTGAAGATGCATCTAGAAAAGACCAACATAGTGAATTTTCATGCCTCTCATCTTGCACAAATGGAAGAGCAGACAGAGATGCAATCCGCCTTTGGGAAGTCTGTTGAGGAGGTACAATTCCTTGGAGTGAGGATCCAGAGCTCTTTGAGATGGGCTTCAGAGGTTGACCTATTGGAGAAGAAGCTGAATAAAGCATTGTTTGCATTGAGAGTGATTCGAGGGTCATCAGACATTCCAGCAGCCCTGAGTGTATACCATGCATATTTTATTTCTGTGGTTAGGTACAGCATAATGCTATGGGGAAATTACCAGACTCTATTGGATCGAATCTTCTTGAGGCAAAAAGAGGCTGTTAGAATAATATATGGACTGGGATTTAGAGAGAGTTGCAAACCGCATTTCGTAAGAAATAATCTTCTGACGGTATCAGCAATTTATATACAGGAGCTGGTGACTTATATCAGGAAAAATAGAATTAATATTGAGGAACCCAGACACACGCATACGTATTCAACAAGAAGTAATGTAAATGATTTCCAGCTACCGAGAATTGGATTAGACCTGGTAGGAAGAGGCCCTTGGTATAGGGGTATGAAAATGTTCAATTCGCTTCCATCTTACTTGAAAGATGACACTACTAATGGATGTTTTTTAAATAGATTGAAGTATTATCTTGTCAATAGCTGCCCATACAAGGTTGAAGAACTATTTCAACCATAGATCTCTCGTTTTTCATGCCTAACTGTTTCTTGACTCGAGTAACTTTCATCCTATTATGTACCTTTCATCCTATTATGAAACTTTTCATAGTTTTTGACGTGTTTCTATGTGTTATGATATTAATGTTTGTAATTGTTTTATTGTATTCCTATTATTGACATGTCATGGCTTGATAAATATTGTATTTATGCAAACAAATGTGACGAATAAAGATCTTATCTTATCTTATATGTTTTTATGTTGCGCATTTACGGCGAAACGCGGTAATAGATTTTCATGGCATTTGACAGGTATGTTCCTTTTTAAATTGCGCGTCGACGTATATACAAGGTTTTTGGAAATTTTGCATCTCAAGGATAATATAAAAAGAAAAAGGAGCCTCCTTCATACGCCAATATTGGAGTAAAAATCATACTATGAAATTATTCATCATAAATCAGCTGACAAGTGATAACACAGATGAGTGGAGAAGCCAGTTTATTGCTGTATTTCCATAAGGTTCATAGTTTCAATCAGGTACTTGTGGATGAGAATACTGCGTGAGGCCTACTGTTCACAGAACTACTAGTATAATCAATCAACAGAATATAACTTCCCCAATTTTGAGAATTTATTATTCAATCATACAAGCTGTGGAAACATGATGCTAAGCGGGTTGCATAAACAGTTCCTGCCCATTGGCTGAATCCTGCAGAGTGTAGAGATTTGAAGTTTAGCAGGTTGCCTACCCAGTTCCTGCCTTACTGTAATCTATTATATATAAAAGCGAAATGGCACTCACTCACTGACTGACTGACTGACTGACTGACTCACTCACTCGGCGAACTAAAAATCTACCGGACCAAAAACGTTCAAATTTGGTAGTATGTTCAGTTGGCCCTTTAGAGGCGCACTAAGATATCTTTTGGCAATATTTTAACTTCAAGGGTGGTTTTTAAGGGTTTAAAGTTCGTCTTTTAGCATATATGATCTTCTTATTCTCTTAATTCATAATTGAAAAATGTCCATACCATATGGTCATATGGAAATATAATCTAGAGAGAGTACCTCTTCGAAACAGTTTTTAACTGGTAACTAAGTTAATAATTTTGTCAGGTTGGCATTAAGTTAGGTTGACTTTGTTAGGTTGGCACCAAGTTGAAGATTGAGATGCATTTATCGCGGAAAAATTGATTGGGCACTGCTACTTCAATCGGTGCTATTCCTGAGAATATTATATTACTAGCCGTCAGGCTCGCTTCGCTCGCCATATCCGTTTAGCCAGACATTTAGTCTGGACCCCCGACTGGATCGTCCCAATATATGATGAAAACGCCCAAATGAAAAATGCAGGCGAGCGAAGCGAGCCTGCTGATCTACTCCTTGGACGATCCAGTCGGGGGTCCAGAAGTCGGAGCTCCCTGGCTAGACGGATATGGCGAGCGAAGCGAGCCTGACGGCTAGTAGGGTTTTATATAGTAGTGAGGTCTATATTATAATAGCAGTGTTTGATCAATATTGGTGTTGCTATACTCTTGTCTATAATTCAACAAAGCGAACAGCGCTATCATTTCAAAGCTCTACAAGGTTTCAGATCGCTTTTTAACAATGTAGAAATTATTATTTACCAAAATATTAATATCTCATTAATTATAAGAATTTACTATCGATTGATTGGGAAATATAATTCATTGGCAGATGGAATATGATTTAACATTTTTAACAAGTTTTAACGGTTCATATTACATGAGAAATACAGTTATAAGCTATTTTCATAGAAGAAGAGGAGAAGAATGAGAAGAAGAAGAAAAAGAGGAAAAAAATAAGAAGGAGAAGAAGAAGAAGTAGAAGAAGAAGAAGAAGAAGAAGAAGAAGAAGGAGAAGAAGAAGAAGAAGAAGAAGAAGAAGAAGAAGAAGAAGAGGAAGTAAGAGGATGAAGGAGTAGTTGGAGGAGTGGATGATGTGAAGGGGATGGTAATGTTGGTGGAGGAGAAAACGGAGAAGGAAAAAAGAAGAAGAAGGAGGAGAAGAAACAGAATGCAAATGACGCGTGTGATGGGCCGAGCTTTGATCGCAGAGACCCGGATATAATAAAATGTTTGATTTAGAGCCGTATAAGGTGGACTGGGTGGTTAGCGGTTATGGTGGTGGGGGTGGGGAAAGGGTTGGTTATGGTGGTGGGGGAAATGGTTGGTTATGGTGATGGGGGGAAGGGTTGGATATTAGCCGACCTTACATTTTTGAAGGCACATTCACAGCACGAATGCCGTATAATTCTTTATGCCGTAATTTATGGTATTACTTCAGTGTCATTATATTTACGTGAGCTATGGAGGAGTCTCTGTACTAACTGAGCTTCTGAGTTGGTTTGGTGCAAGGGGTGTAGGGGTGGAAGGGGTTGAATGGTGAGGGGCGAAAGGTTAGAAGACTGGAGGGGTGTAGAGCGGTTATGGTGAAGTGTGGATGGGGGAGGGAGAGGCTTATATTGAGTGGAGACGTTTTCCTCATAATAAAAGTTAACTGTGTCGTTAATTATTTAAAGTCTTGACTTGAAAAGTATTTCTCACTGGCTTCATCTGACTAACTTATAATAGCTATCGCGTCGAAACAACTTCAAGACGGATAATTTTACAAAAAATGATAATATTATTATCCTATTATATTAAGTGAGCAATTCCTGTAATGGCTGGCTATCTGATTATCTGGTTATCTGGTGTGACATCTTAAAATTATTGAGACCATGAAATAAAATAGATCCAAGTAATAGAAGATATTATTATTGTCAAAGGCTAGGAAGAGTCTCAAAAGTACTGTTACCTGATAGCAATGAAGATTACACTTATCAACAGCTGAAACTGAGATAAGAGCACCGTTCTATACGGAATATTTTGGAAGAATCATTCATTGAAAATTATAATTTATTGCAAATAATTTGTAAATAGTTTATAGTCAACCATCAAATTTAGAGGTTACAACTTTGTTTATGTTGGTGAACATCTGTTTTGAATGCAATCAAGAAATTAGTCAAAATGAATTATTTGTACTGCTGAACTTACATTTCGAAACGATGATATAATCTCTTCTAAAAACCAATAATTGTTGTAATAAGGATAAGAGTTTCAAAATAAAAATATATTTATTATTGTTGAAATAATTTATTAATGGAGATATACAACATGTTAGATATTATGAAAGCGAGCATGGTCATGATACAAGCATTATCATTGATAATAATTATTGTAATATTATTTTTTGTTATTTATTAATGTAATGAGAATCTCTTATATGAGATATTAATATTATATAATAATTATTGTAGAATCAATCACATGGACTGATGTAAAAATCTCTGTAACCCGTTCAGGCCAATCATAGGTCAGAAAAATTACACCAAAAAGGGATGATATTCAAACATGATATTCTATTTTTGTTATCAGCAACTAGGAAAGGCCTTATCATATGCGGTAACACATTGTATGTTGAATAAGGAGAAATATGAAGAGAAGTTAATTACTAATAAAAGACAGATAATTAAAGTTTATTCATTGTAAAGCAAGAACCATTCTCTTACTCATCTCTGACGTGATGTATATGTCATACTAGTTCCACCAATAGCAAAATTCTATGCAAATTGAGTGAGACGGAACTGCTCAGCAAAAGTTTTTCGAGAAGAGAGACACTACTTCCCTTTTAATGCCTTCACTGCCTTGTTCTGAAAGTTACCATTTCTCTAGTGAGATTCTTATTTGTTGAATTTATGCATTTTAAATGTTGTTAGCCTATACCTGAGGCAATATTATTCGTTATATTTGTAAATTCTTCTATCAATTGATTACTTCCATGAATCTAAATTTTATTATTCATTTTTTGATTAGTGAAGGAAATAATTGATCTCTAAAAAATCTCCAATGTGCTGAAGATTGAAGTTTGGACGAACCATCGAATCTAAATTAATTCAATGAAACCACCATACCAAGAAGGATCATGTGAGTTCTCTTTTATTCTATGGGGCCCACCCTTTGCTTCGAAAAGTACAAGAATTTACTTCAATTTTACTTCGCTAATTATTAATGGCCACGTCGAAAGCGCAAATAGTATAAGTGTACTGAATTATAATTGTAATTGTGGTCGTTTAACTGTCCTCATCTGCCTGAACCACGACCCTGATTAAATTTCACATATTGTAATATTTTCTAGTTAAATCATTGGAATCATAATTTATCTTAAAGGATTTTCAAACTTTGTAAAAAGAATAAGCATGATAGCCCAGCATCATAGTACTTATTCAAATAAGTCTGTTAGCAGAAAATTATTCAAAACCTGTTTATCAAATCTTGAAACTGTACTGTTTATTAATTAATATCACTGCTCATTATATTTCAAATTAAATACTTTATTTACTGAGTCCGATTATTTCTTCAGCCCTTCAGATTTTGTGTTTGGCACGTTTGTACTTGTTAAGCACCGATCAAAAACGATCATTGAAATAGTTGATTCAAATCTGGTTCAAGGAACAGATCTAAGTGGAAATATTAAGTGGAGTTAGATCGAGATCATACGTTCTCTGTCCTTACCTGCTAATATCTCAGCTTCTATCTGTGCCCTTCATCGACTTAGGAATAAAAATTTCTACCACAGAGCAGAAACAGTTACAAGGTAAAGAATCACACAATAGAGCCTGAAACTTGGAAAGATTCTGTCCGCAAAGTATCTCCCGAACGGCATTTGATCTATCAAACCTATCCTAGACCGTCGGAATTTATTAGTGGCGCAATCCCGCAAATTATATGCACCAAGTTCCTTGCTCGACCTGTTTGATTTTGTGCACTGTCTACAATACAGGTAATAATTCAAGGTCTCTGAATCTAGTGTCTAGCAATTGCTACACTACGACGCATACTTGCGAAGAACATTATTCTCATACAGCTAGTCATTGAGCGTCGAAACATTGAGGCAGCTGACATTTTTTATCATCCCAGCCGGCTTTTGACTGCAGCTATTTTTCTAATCTCTGGCGAATCTCACAATGACACTAGTTTTGTGATCAGTAGACCTCGCGCAGTTATAACCACAGCCTCCTCTTATACTGTCCATCAAAGGAATTCTTGTCTGTATGTCTTGTCGGCGAAATATCGGTGTATCAAAAATGCTAACATCAAAAGCTAATCTCCTTCAAGACATACTGGCAACAGGTCTGCCCGAGTTGAAAGCAGAGAAAAGTCAAGAGAAGACCATATATGAATAAAGTTGAGCTTTTGTTTATCCTTACATATGCTTAAATATGGAGCATTTGCTTCATTTTCCATGAATAAACGTTAGCAGAACTTTTTGCTCATGCTCATCAAAAAAATGATTTGAGCATTTGCTTAAAAGTAAAAGCTTATACTCAAAATTGTATTAATAAACTAGAGCGTTTGCTCAACTTTTGAAGCAAATGCTTCAAAAAAGGTGAGTCTAGTCTAGAGAAGCTTACAACGTTCTGCTCATAGTAAAATGGCTCAACTAATTCGTATGAGGAAGAGGAAACTATATCACATACGATCACAACCAATAGTTGAGAACTATAAAACTCTTTTTAGATATAACCATGATATATATATCACCATTATTCCTATAAAAGAATAAATACAAAAGAAAGCTACCTGATAATATCAAGACATCACAAATAGGAAATAGGCATTCAAGGAGATGAGAGTGTAGACGATTATAAGAAGGCTATTGATATTATAAGGATATGCTGAAGATTGTTATACAGATGACATTTTTTCACGCTATTATTTCAAAATTCTAAACTCAACTAACCTAAAACTCTAATTTCTATTCATTAATAGAAAACAGAGCAGACGACACAAACACAAGCGGTGCCCCCTACTTGCATATTTAGCGCTTCCGTGAGCTATGAAAACAAAGTAAGGCTACAAAAACGAACCAGCTGATGAAAAATCTTTAAAATACGTAAGCATTTGCTCCAGAGTTCAGGAGCATAAGGTAAGAGTATAAGGTGGAGCTTATTCATATAAAAATGAGCAAATGCTTTTGCTTCTACCTTCTGCTCATGAGCGAAACCTATACTCAATGCTCATGCTCAAGAGCATTTGCTCTGGCTTTATTCATATGGGCCATTATTTTACCTTCAGTTATTAATTGCATGCGATGAATAGTCTACACGACAGCTGATTTTTCTCAAAGTTACATTGAAATATTAATTGCATGCAATTAATAATCCACTTGACAGCTGATTTATGACGAATAATTCTATATCCTGATATTCAAGGTGGTATTGGCTATCGAAGCAGACTCATTTTCTTTTTGTATTATCCTTAAAATCCAAAATTTCAAAACCCTTATTTATACGTCGACTTGGGATTCAAAGAGGGAAATACCTGCCAAATTTCATGAAGATCTATTGCCGCGTTTCTCGGTAAATGCGGAACATAAATTAATAATAAACATGTAAACATTGAGAGAAATGCAAAACCATCGACTTGAACCTTAGATCTCACTTCGCTCGGTCAACGATACTTGTGTATGAGCTATGTGATGGAGTCTGATTCGCAAAACTAATTCAAAATTCGCCCATAAAGGTTGTGATATAGTGATATCCACGTTATAATGGCAGTGTTTGATTAGCAATGGTTTTGTTATCCTTGTCTATTATTCTAGTGGATAGCGTTATCTCTTTCTCGCTTAGATCTCCTGCCAGATCGTCTTTCAACAATGAAGAATTGATAATTGATTAACAAAATATTTTATCCCAATTATGGGAATTCATTATGAAATTATTGAAGTATATAATTTTCCTCCACCTACTGTCTAAAGTACTTACTTAACTACATGAAACAATAATACTAGAGTGTCACTTTTTCGCTCTCGGTAGTAAAAAATAGAAAAACTCCCTAGGGGGGAAAAGTAACTCCATTTAAATAACATGGGAAGCATCTCTAATTTAGAAACTTACATTGTAATCTTATACCAGTTATAGAATAGACATGCTGGGAAGTCTAGCCTCTGAAGCCAACATCTACTGCCATATCGCCCTATCGTGACGTCAGTATCGAATAGAAAACTTCCAGATTGTGTCTATTTTAGATGGAAGTGAATTATTATTTATGAAAATGATAAACTCCCGCTGCGCTCCCGCTAGAATATACACAATTTGCTTTGGAAAACAATGTAAACAAACTCTAAAGTAAAGTTTTCTATCCGGTGCCTACGTCACGATAGGTCGATATGGCAGTAGATGTTGGCTTCATCGATTTCCAGTATGAATATACAATGGGGCGTGTCCATTCTATAACTGGTCTAAGATTGTAGTAGGTGAGAAGGTCTGAGCTCAGATGAGGAAGCATATAGAGTAATCATAAAACCAACTAAATTCAATACCTCAACCAGATATTTGATCAATATATGAAATTCTTTTTTGTATGCTAAAATTATCACAAACTTCATATCACTATACTGAAAAAATGTATATTTTTTTTATTCCATGTTATTCAGAATACCAGCCAACAAATATTCCTCATTAACTAATCAAATTTGAAACGGGAACTTCATCATAGCTGTAGTTGTGGCGGTCATTGTTGTTACAGCTTTTGCCGACAGATAGCGCTGTCGGCGAAGAACTGTAATTACAAGCCAGCTGTTTTTGTTTACTTTTTAGATTATGTTGTAACACATTGTTTGGTCACGTATATTTTCAAAAATTATTTTATTTGAAGTTTTTATAGAAATGTAGGTGAAGGAAAAATGTTGTGTATATCATGAGTGAAAAGTGTTTTTTCTCCCTCAGGTAAATTGTTGCCCTCGGCTCCGCCTCGGGATTCAAACTTATCCACCAGGGAGAAAAAAAAGTAATTTTCACTCTAGATATACAAATTAATAACTATTCTTGTTCAATTGAATATCACTGATTAATTCAAACGAAAATTAACAGTTAATATTTCATGTATCAGTTACCGTCTACAGAAGGCATTGACGAGACAGAGGGTCGGCTACGTTGTTATGCTATAATTCTCCACTGCCATTATAACGTGGAACTCACTATAAGTTCTCGATAATTTTCTCAATAGGTTTCCTTTGCAGATCATTCTGTATGCAAAACGATCAACCGATTATCTCTCCAATGATTGGACTCAACTCCAGTACGGAGACTTTTCTCATTTAAGTTGAAGACTTGGAAAAGTTTCCCGCCTTTTTTGTAAAAGGTTTGCCAACCTGCTGCAAGAGCGAAGTTGAAGAAAGCAGAGTCTAAATATGAGAAATATGTGAATTAGGAACTCATCTCCGGTCATCTTTTTCTCTGCATCATCGACTTCATCTTCTTTTCACACTCACATTCTATTTTTTGTGATGTATAAATGAAAAAGAACTCAAATCTAATCCAATCTTTCTCCTTCCCAGGATCTGTCCAATTCCTCTTATTCCCTTCATCTTATGATACAAGAATTGCTGTGTATACAAGAATTGTGGTGCTGTTCCAAGGATGTCTAGTTCCAGAAATAAGATAGCTTGAGGTAGATTCCGTCCCTAGAGTGTCCTAATCAGCAACAGGAGCGTAACAGACACAATCAGCTAAGTTTTATTGGATCAGTGTTGGTTTACTGGATCTGGCATCTGAGTTTCCTTTCCACGCTCATTCCGTCTCACTCCATTCATCCCAATCCAGCCTTCCTCTAGTCAGTTCCACGTTATGAAGGCAGTAGAGGAAGATAGGAGAGCAACGTTTCCGACCCTCTGACTTGTCAATGCCTTCTATGAAGGGTAACTGATACTGGTTTATTGATGTAATTTTAACTGTTCATTCTTGTTTAGAATAATTAATTATGTTTCATGGAGCAAGGAACTATAGACCTACAGCTCATCTATATATAACTATAGACCTACAGGAAAAAGAGATGTAGAGAGACAAAGAAAGAGATGGGTACCGGAACAGGTTAATTAATAAACCTAATCACTGAAGTGAAGATCAGATGATTGAGCAAGAAATTATATTTTTCAATGATCTCTTTATCGAGATTAAATATTTTGTTGATTGATTCTACATTGTTAAAAGACGATCTGACAACAGAGCAAAGCGGGAAAGAGATCGCGCTATATGCTATGTTGAATAATAGACAAGGATAGCAATACCATTTTCTTCTCAATCTCAAACGTTTTTGGACGTTTGATCCTCGAACACTCCAGACCGTTGAAAGAGTTAACCCGTTACCAGATTTCATTTTATGTTGGCTTTCCGAAACGGGGCGTAGTCGCACTTCAAGTTCAAATTTAATTTCGAGAGACTAGAGAATTGAGCACAAAATTATACTGTATCTTAAAATTATTAATGAAATCTTGGAAAATTGAAAATAAGCCTATAATCATCCCCCTGTTATATATATATACAAAATTTCAAGTTAATCAGTCCAGTAGTTGAGACGTGATGATGCGTCAAACATAATTTTCCTATCCCGTACGTGAATTAGCCTGTTCTTTCCTTTATTATAGTATAGATAGGTCCAAAAGAGGTTTTGATTTCAGAATGCTCCTTTGGAAAATGGCTTCTTTGATTGGTTCTCTGGACTCAATCATGCTTGAAATTCAACACGCTTCTGTGCAAGCAGTGCATAGACTCCATGCATCATTGCATGCATCTCCATGCACTGATAAATGGAGATGCAATTCATACGAGTCATCAGGTGTAAGCTGATTAATTTTGATTGAACTGGAGAACACATTTCAATGCTATTGACAGGTATGACATCCATTGGATAAATTCTGATACCTACTCAATCTAACTATTCAATTCTCCCCGACATTTTTCAAACTGCAATTTCTATGATCAGCTCTTTCATATAAATGTTAATTATGTTCGTCACTTTATAGTGGGTTACTGGTTTCTCAATTGATTAATTCTCCATTGAATCATATTGTTGTGAATGTGCATTTGTAATTAACACTTTATTCATTAGAAGTTCACATTGAACAAGATGAATATGAAAATACAACATCATGTTTTAACATCTCTCATAAAACTCCAACTTGTTATCTTCTCATGAACAGTTCGTTGCCATGACAGTCACCTTGACAACCGTGCTAACATGATAATTATGTATCTATATAGGGCTAGCCTACATCAATATAATAAGTAGATCATTAAAAATTATAGGGAGAGGAAAAATAAGGTAACCTTGAGCCTTTCCTCTCCCAATTCTAAATAAGGTTACACATAGTTTGAACTATTATTGCTGAATTGATAACAATCATTGAAAAAATCAATATAATTTCCTACGATCCTTACATGAATATCACCTTAGTCGAATACTAGTAGTTCTGTGAACAGTAGACCTCGCGCTCAGTAAGTTACATTGACCTGTTGTTATGTTTTCTCAAAAATTAATCAATTCATCAATTTGAAATGTCTAGAAAAAATCCTAAATAGACATAGAGCTTTCTGTCCTACCGTACCGTGACGTGTCGTCCCGGAATATGAGTGTTAGAGCTGTTATCAGGTCTTGCTGCAGCTGTCTACAACGTTAATGGAAAGATACATTTTCAAGATGTTCGATGTTTTTGAACGGGTAGTATTATAGTCAACAGTCTACTAACGTTGATGGAAACATACATTTTCAAGGTGTTCGATGTTTTTGAACGGGTAGTATTATAGTCCACTAGACAGCTGATTTATGATGAATAATTCTAAAGTATGATTCTTATGGTAATATTGGCGTTCAAAGGAGACTCCTTTTCCTTTTATATTATCCTTAAAATGCAAAATCTCAAAAAACCGTATGTATACGTCGACGCGAAATTCAAAAAGGAACATACCTGTCAAATTTCATGAAATCTATTGCTACTTTTCGATGTAAATGCGGAACATAAATATATGAATATAAACAAAAATATAAACATGAAGAGGAATGCAAAACCTTCGACTTGAATCTTGGACCTCATTTCGCTCGGTCAATAGATAGTAGTTCTGTGAACAGTAGACCTCACGCAGTATTCTCATCCACAAGTACCTGATGTCACTTGTTTTAAATGTTAACAAACTCAGTTCACGTTTGAATTTGTATTCCATATGATATAATTCATCCAGTTCCGTGATAATCTTTCTATCTGATGAAAATTAATTTTTTACAATAGAAAAATAAAATTTTTCCAGCATTTTTCAGTTCATTTGTTTATTCTTAATCACCTATTATATAAGTTTTTTCGAATGTGAGGATATTGATACTAGTGGGCACGCATAATAATACCATGACTGCAGAACAAAATATTGAAACCAAAGACCTTAAAGCTGCGATTGGACCATCGTTAATAACAGAATGTTAATAACTCAATCCTCATAGATTATATTAGATTGAACAATCATAACTTATCATACACATGATGAAGATGTGTGTTTGTCAACTTCCGTTCAATCTAATAGAATCTATAAGGATTAGGTTATTAACATTTTGTTTATGACTATGGTGTGAACCCAGCTTAAAGATGCAAACCTCTTTAAGGTCTTGATTGAAACTATAGACCTTATGGAAATACAGCAATAGACTGGCTTCTCCACACATCTGTGTGATCACTCGTCAGCTTATTCATGATGAATAATTCTATAGTTTGATTTTTACTCTAATATTGGCGTATGAAGGAGGCTCCTTCTTCCTTTATATTATTCTTGAAATGCAAAATTTCCAAAAACCTTGTATATACGTCGACGCGCAATCAAAAAAGCAACATACCTACCTGTCAAATTCCATAAAAATCTATTACCGCGTTTCGCCGTAAATGAGCAACATATAATCTTCTAAACATTCAAACAACTAAACATTTAAACATTCAAACATTAAGAGAACTGCCAAACCGTCGACTTTAATCTTAGACCTCACTTCGCTCGGTCAATAATAAAGCGTCCTGTCCATTTTGTTAATACATATAGCTCAACACCCTTGGACAGACCATGAAACCTCCATCTTCGTCCTATCAACACCTTATCTCTCTCAAGAATCATATTAAATAAACATACGCTTTCAGTGAAGCGTTTAAGTTATAGCAGTGGCAGCGAATTGATATTTTCAGTGGGGTAATTTAGGAGGCTTCCCCGTTAGTTGGCTCCCCTGAGGGTAGTTTTATACTGTAGAAGGGTGAGTGAGTCTATCAACCCCTTCACATGGCCATGTCGCCAACGTTGATGATTGAGATCCCATGCTTCAATTATCTGGAATTTGTGAGCAATGTGCACTTATTTATTCATTTCATGGAGTGAAAAATACAATAGAGGAAAAGAGAGGACAGGCAATTGCACCAAACTTCCTTTCTTCCTTACTTTGTCTAAAATTGTCCAAATACCATAGGTTATGACCATTTCAATTTCTACACCGAACCATCAATCTGGAACTTATGACACTCGAAATATGACTCTCCATACAAAAGAACCAGTTTATGATGAAGAACTATTTCTATCTGATGTACTTACTATTGCTATCTACAAACATCAATCATAAAGGACTACTATTACCCTTCTTTCCTTGAGATTTTAAAAAGAAATAATATATTAGTCCATAGTGAGGTCCACGTTATAATGTCAGTGTTCGATTAGCAATGGTATTTCTATCCTTGCCTATCATTCAACAAAGCGCAATCTCTTTCTCGCTTTGCTCAGTTGCCAGATCGTCTCTTAATAATGTGGAATTGATAATCATTCAACATAATAATCAATCTCAATTATGAGATTATTGAAGAATATAATTTCTAGCTTGATAAAATATGATTGATTATTTTAAACGAGAATGAACAGTTAATATCACATCAATAAACCTATATCAGCTACCGTCAATAGAAGGCATTGACAAGACAAAGGATCGGCAACGTTGTTCCACTGCCATCATAACATGGACCTTAAGGTGCATTTTCGTTTGTGCGTAAACTTCCGCAGTCGACGACAAGCATTGTTGACATTCATATTGTCAAAATTTCAAGTGTGCTAAACCAGCTGATCGAATAAATTTCAATTTTTTGTGTCTATTATTCAAGAATAGAAAATTTCTTATATTATCAACTGCCATTTAAAAGTATGAAACGTATAAATTCAACCTCCCCCATTAAAACATGATTTGAATATAATTTCTTAGGTTATTTAGACAAATTGAAATCTACTCAATGTGAGATCCTCACCCTGTCATAGTCGACTGCGCCATTTAGGCACAAACGGAAACCCAGCTTAATGGCCGGGGCACACTTAACCGCACCGAGCCCGCGCCGCGGTATTTCATACACCGCGCTGTTTCATATTATGAAGTTCAAACGATCAGCTGACATTTCTCCGTTAACCCGAGTATCTGCATTCGGTGCATTTTCGTTTGTACGTAAACTTCCGCAGTCGACGACGATAAGCATCGTTGACATTCATATTGTCAAAATTTCAAGTGTGCTTGAACAGCTGATCAGATAATTTCTCATTATTTGTGTGTATATTTATCCAAGAATCAAAACATTTCTAACTAGTAGTTCAGAGAACAGTAGAATTCGCTACACTCACTAAATTCACTATTGACCCACACCCGCCTATTCACACACAAACACACATACAAATCGGATTTAGACTTTGGAGTATAATGATATAAATGCAATAGGATCGGTGGTGGACGCTGATAAATAGAAGTTCTTCATATTTTTGAGCTAGGATGCACGGTTAGAAAGATAGAAAATCTGAAACTTGAAATGTGGGTCTTGGGGGGAAGGGTAAATAATTGAATTACAAAAAATTCAAAATTTTCAACATGTAATGTATGAAATAAGACCGCCTTCGAGCTCTGGAAAATAAAAGTTTTCTACACTTTTGAGCTAGGATGCACAGCTAAGGAGATAAGAAATCTGAAACTTGAAATTAGTAACATTTGGAGAGGGGGATTATCGAGTTCTAAATTATTGAAATTCTGAACATGGGATATATGAAATAAGACCACCTTATGGGGCTGAAGAATAAAGGACCTCTACACTTTTGAGCTTGGAAGCACGGTTTGAAAGATAAAAAATCTGAAACTTGAATTGGGACTTGGGAAAAAAATCGAAATGCCAGAAATTAGAAAATTTTTAACATACGACACATGAAATGATACCGCTTTGAAGAGCTGAGGAGAATGAGCCCAATTCGAACCTGATCTGATAAAGTATTGATAAGTTAGGTTGATATTTAGGGTAAAATTT
The DNA here is from genome assembly GCF_014356525.2 of Nilaparvata lugens. NCBI lineage: Eukaryota > Metazoa > Arthropoda > Insecta > Hemiptera > Delphacidae > Nilaparvata > Nilaparvata lugens. The sequence goes on from NC_052512.1 coordinate 29,306,008, forward strand.
CCGAATAAAGAACCGCCATCTTGAAACGGGAATGAATTTGAAAATTTTGAATACATACGTTTCTGTGCCTTGTTTCAAAGTACTTGTATAACAAATTTTATCCAAATCGGACCATAACTGCGACTGTAACTGCGGTACAAACAAACAAACAGACAAACGCCGATTGACTTGAAACATAGAATTCGCTTCGCTCATTCAATAACATCAACAAATTGTCATTCAAAATTATAAAAAATTATAAACTAAATCTCCTCCATTGAAACATAATTGAACATTATATTCTAGATTATGTGGACAAATTGAAATCTACTCAGTCTGAGATCCTCACCCTATCGTGGTCGACGACGGCATTTACGCACAAACGAAAACCAATCTTTACTATAAGTTATCCATAATCTTTTCAATGGGTTTCTATGTATGTCATTCTCTATGCAAACCAATCAAACGATTATTTCTCAAATGATAGGATTCAACTCCATCACGGAGACTTTTCTCATTTAAGTTAAAGCCTTAGAAGAGTTTCCCGCCTTTTTTGTAGAAGATTTGCCAATTGATGCAAGAGCGAGGAAACTATTTTTTATCGCCAACTTTGACTCATGGAGACGCTTTGTGAAGAAGATGAGAAGGAGGGGAGGAAGAGAGAAAAAAGAGAAGAGGAGATAAAAGACTTTTCTCGTCTCACGTTAAGAATTGAAATGAGTACCAAGAAAAACCTCGTTTTCATTTAAGCCTGTTCCACCATATTGCGACTCTCAACGGAGAGCAAACCATATTATTATTCTTCGTAGAAACAACATTTTCTCTCTACCGTGGAAAACAATATTATCATTTACATGCGAGAGAAAAAACATTCCGAACAGTAATGTGAGAAGTCACTTCTGAATGGATCAACATTTTCTAGACATCCTACAGCGTTTTATAAATTAATAAAACACTATTGAAACTTGTAGTACCCTTTATTATTTAAAATATTACGACTAGTTTCGACCATAGGTCATTTCCAAGTTGGAATATGGGAATAATATTTTTAAAAATCTGGTGTGGTACACTCACAAAACTTTCCTTGCTCATATTTGAAACTACGATTAGACTTATGTAAATGTGTATATATAATTATTGTTTTCAGAGTACTTTATCCATTGTGTAAATTGTGAAATTCGATGATTTCTTTAGTCGTCATTCTTTTAAAGTCTTCAAAACAGCTGTCCTACAGATGAAATATCTCGACTATGTGCTCTTTTTACTTTCCTTGCCCTATTACCATAGGTAAGGGAAGTATTGCTTTCCAAAAAAAATTAAGGTACCCTAATTTCAAGTTTTCTATACGTTTCAAGGTCCCCTGAGTCCAAAAAAATGATTTTTGGGTGTTGGTCTGTGTGGTGTGTGTGTGTGTGTGTGTGTGTGTGTGTGTGTGTGTGTGTGTGTGTGTGTGTGTATATGTGTGTATGTCTGTGAACACGATAACTCCATTCCTAATCAACCGATTGACTTGAAATTTCAAACTCAAGGTGCTTATACCATGAGGATTCGACAATAAGAAATTCAATGAAATTGAATTCAAAATGGCGGATGATTACTAAAAAAACATGTTTTTCATGGTTTTCTCGAAAACGGCCTTAACGATTTTCTTCAAATTTATATCATAGATAGCTATTCATAAGCTCTATCAACTGACATGAGTCTCATTTCTGAGGAAAATTACAGGAGCTTCGTAATATTCTTGAGAAAAATGGCGGATAATCACTAAAAATCCATGTTTTTCACGGTTTTCTCGAAAACAGCTCCAACGATTTTCTTCAAATTTATATCATGGATAGCTATATCTATAAGCCCTATCAACTGATATGAGTCTCAATTGTGGGAAAATTGAAGGAGCTCCGTAATATTCTTGAGAAAAATGGCGTATAATTACTAAAAAAAACATGTTTTTCACGATTTTCTCAAAAATGACTTGACCGATTTTTTTTTCAAATCATACTCTGTATAGTTATTCATCAGCTCTATCAACTGGCATGAGTCTCCTTTCTGTGAAACTAATTAAGGGTCCACCCCATCATTGAGAAATGGACTTTGTAACCTCCTTCTCGTGCATGAGCTAGGTAGGTAGAGCAGTAGCTCTTCTTTACTTCGTGAAAGACATAGATATCAAGTTCACCCGATGGTCGCCCGAAAAGCCTTTCAAAGGGAATCTAGTACCATTATATACATCATTGCTTGGGGTGAAGATACATTTTCCAACTACCTCAGAATGTTCATCAGAATTTTTGATGAGTTATTCCGAGCTTGTATCACCATTGGGAATACTTGCAGTCACATTAAGCTACGGATCAAATAAATGTAGATGAGATTAATAATATATGAAAATAAAAATTTAGAAATGATTGAAAAAATGTATAGAAAAACTCTGAATCAAATATGACAATATTGATTGAATTCACTCATTATGCTATTCAATTCAATATCAGCTGATTGTCGGGCAGAGGTGTCAGCACATTGGTTATGTTGCGATCGGGCTACTGATCAGTACAGCTCTGAAAGCTATTTGTTTCAATAGCGCGTCAGTCGACCGATGGAACGGATGCGCACGAGCTCGACCGATGGTCCTCGTACGCTGTATAAAACGCATGGTCCTGACGGTGCGCATGCGTACCGTCAGTCCTGCTCTGTACGGATACATGGAATCTCTATGAAAAAGACAAGCGCGACTGACGTACGCAATGACTGTCGGTCGAGCTCTGTAACCGGCCTAAAGCTGTGATTAGACCAGAGTTATTAACAAAATGTCAATAACTCAGTCCTTATAGATTATATTAGATTGAAAATAACTTATAATACACATGATGATGTGTCAACTTCTTGTCAACTTCCGTTCAATCTAATAGAATCTATAAGGATTGAGTTATTAACATTTTGTTGATAACTCTGGTGTGAACCCAGCTTAAAGATGCATACCTCTTCAAGGTCTTTGATTGAAACTATAGACCTTATACAAATACAGTAATGGACTGGCTTCTCCACACATCTGTGTAATCACTTGTCAGCTGATTTATGATGAATAATATTCTATAGTCTGATTTTTACTCTAATATTGGCGTATGAAGGAGGCTCCTTTTTCCTTTTATATTATCCTTGAGTTGCAAACTTTCCAAAAACCTTGTATATACGTCGACGCGCAATTTGAAAAGGAACATACCTGTCAAATTCCATGTCAATCTATTACTGTGTTTCGCCGTAAATGCGCAACATATGAACATATAAAAATTTAAACATTCAATTCAATTCAATTCAATTCAGTTTATTTCCAAAAAACATAATACACGAATAAGAAATACAATATACAACATATTTTGGAATCCCCCTACTAGACTATCCATCTGTGTGTAGGGGGGGGGGGAATTCCACTTTATACATAATAAGCTTAATCTGCTCATAGAAGTAAATAATAGAGAATACACTTATATTATGGATGTATTATTAATATTCTGATTATAAAATAGATAATATATTGTGCTGATGTATATTTAAGAATGAGTATGTAGGAATAAGTATACTTAATACCTTGATTGATTAAAAGAATAAATAAAGAAGAAAAAACAATATTTTTTTGAAGACCGCAGTGGCAGGGATTCCAGAAATTCTTAGAAGAGAGAATGAGAAAAAAAGCATAAACCAGAAAGGCAAAACAGTCGAATCGGTTATATCAATGATAAAATAAATACCAATCAATTGTCTGGAAACCTTGAAGTCGTGTTGGTTACCAAGCATAACGAGATTGGAGTAGTTCTTCTGAAGCTTCCCAACCAATCTGGTACAGCAACCTGTCCACCCTCTTCCTAAACACTACCAAACTAAATGCCTCTGCTTCCCTAATCACCCCTGGCACATTTCTGTACAAGATATGGGCCAGGTATGAAGGATTGACATTAAGAGAAATGCCAAACCGTCGACTTGAATCTAAGACCTCACTTCGCTCGGTCAATAATAGGATTCTAGATTGTTAAAAGACGATCTGGCAACAGAGCGAAGCTAAAGGGATAACGCTATTCGCTTTGTCCAATGATAGACAAGGATAGCAATACCATTGCCAATAAAATACTGCCATTATAACGTGGACCTCTCAAAGGATCCATGTGTGAAACTGGAGAAAACCTTCGGGGGTTGACAATCGTTGGACTGAAATCCATTCAATTACATTTTACTCAATGGAAAAGGAGGTTGGAGTGTAGGTGTGTGTGTGTGTGTGTGTGCGTGCATGTGGGTGTCTGGTTGAACTGTGGGTGTGATAGGAATGGTCACGTGGTCTACTCCCAATGGTATTGTCATGATATTAATCACTCTGAGTACAATATTGTTGTCACAGTTCTCTTTCACTCGCTTTGTCACATTTTACTCACTCGCTCACTCACACACTCTCTCACTCACTCTATCTCTCTCTCCCTGTTTCTCTCTATAGGCCAGTATATATTGTAATCTACTTAAATAAAGTACTGAATCAATCAATTAATCAATCTTATAAGATCTTAATTTCTTATAGGTAATCATTATAGGATTTATCTAGTGAGTTTTGAAATTTTGTTTATATTGATAGATTAAGCTTAAGATTCTCTTCTATTAAAATTATTATGTAATTGTATTTTGATTGGAAATTTTATTTATTTCAAATTATCTTCGGTAATCTTATTACATGATAAGTAATCTATTATTTTTGTATTGGTATGTAAATTTTCTCTTATTTTGTAAAGGGTTGTGTGGCAGAGAGGATCAGGAGTCCTAACTCTGCTCTAATAAAGGCATATAATCAATAAATCAATCTCTCTCTCTCCCGGTCGTGTGTTGATGGGAAAGATATTTTTTTATATCCTTTTCAGAGAATCGACAATTATTTGTTAAAACACCGCCGATTTATGAAGGTACATCACAATATTATATTATCGTTATTCTGATTGCATTCTCATTGCTTAATTTTTTATACTTTGTAGAATCCGTTGAATAATTAGCATCACCGTCATTTAATGTAAATTAGTGTCAATTGAATTAATTTAATGTCAATTAAGTGTAAATAAATCTGACTCCCTCACTCACTCACTCACTCACTCACTCACTCCCTCACACTGACCCTCACACTCACTTAGGGTTGTGTGGTAGAGAGGACCAGGAGTCCTAACTCCGCCCTAATAAAGGCATATAATCAATCAATCAATCAATCACTCTTTCTATCTCTCCCACTTACTCTCTCTCTCTCTCACACACCCGGTCGTGTGTTAATGAGAAGGATATTTTATATCCTTCTGAAAGAATCAACAATTATTTGTTTGAACACCGCCGATTTATGAAGTTACATCACATTATTAAATTATCGTTATTCTTATTGCATTCTATATTTATTCTCATTGATTAATTATTTATACTTTGTGAAATTCGTTCAATAACTAGCACTATCGTCATTTAATGTAAATTAGTGTTTAAGCCAGTGAATATTGTAACATACATGAATAAAAAAAATCTAATCCAATCTAATCTTCTCTCTTCATCTCTCTCATTCCCTCTCACTCTCACTCACTCTCTTTCAATCTCTTACTCTCTTTCACTCCCTCTTTCTGAGTCTCACTCACTCCCTTTTCCTCACACACTCAATTGGTCTCACTCTCCCATTCTCACTCTAACTGACTGATCTCCAAGATCCCTCCCAGGTCTTCAGACTGATTGAGGAAAGTGCTCTTTTCGGAAATATAGCATCAGCGGCACAATGTGACACAAGCAATTTCTACTGCGATGACCTTCTATATTTTTCATGAGCAAATGGTAGACATGGACAGTCTCAAGATTTTTCAAAGTTCCATTCACTCTTCGAAGCTCCCACTTTCCTATTGCATCAATATCACAATACTTCCTATAATGAGGTCCTGGTTATGATGGCAGTGAAAAAAGATAAGATAAGATAAGATTCTTTTCCTACAGTTACGTTGAAAAGTGGCCATTGCTGCACTGATCACAGAACGCAAAGAATCACTTTTCCGCTCTAGTGCGGGAAAAATTTTTCTGCACTCCAGATTTGCAACATGGCTACGCAAAATACTCAATAGGTTATATGGAGCAACAGTGCAGCAAAATCAAAATGAAGTTGGTAACAGTGACTGCTGTGGCTGCTATAGTGAGCAGAGGTGCAACCAAGCACAACGCGCAAATTATTAGTATTAGATATTATAACCAAGGACAACATTTTTATTCAATTTGACAATAAATTAAGGTTTTTATCAATAATAAAATTACACAGAAAAACATTTGATGGATTTCAGGCAATTTTACCCATAATTACCCACTTTTCATATTCAATGGTAACTGAAGGAAAAACTTAATGTGAAATACGTGCGCAAAGTTCCTCTGCTGCACTCAAGAAACCATTCCGCCCTCGCCTACGGCTCGGGCGTAAACGTTTCTTTCGGTGCAGCAAACTGTCACTTTGCGCACTAGTTGCACAAATAACTATTACAACAGTGTAAAGAACACTGGAAGAACAGTGTTTCCAATTCTCTGCCTTGCCACTGCTTTGAACCTCCTACTTTTCTATTAGGCTACATCAATAAAAGTACAGTGTTTGCAGTGTTTGATTGGCAATGGTATTGCTATCCTCGTCCATCATTCAACAGAGCGGATAGTGCCATCTCTCTCCCGCTTTGCTCTGTTGCCAGATCGTCTTTCAACAATGTAGAATTAATAATTGATCAACAAAAAATATTCATCTAAATAATGAAATTCATTATGAAATCATTGATAAATATAACTCCTCGCTTGATGAAATATTATTGATTATTTCAAACGAGAATGAACCGATAATATTACATAAATAGACCGGTATCAGTGACCCTCCATAGAAGGCATTAACAAGACAAAGGATCGGCATAGTTATTCTATCTTTCTCCACTGCCATTATAACGTGGACCTCACTATATAATGTATTTCTACACTGCAATAATAACATGGACTATAGTAACGAAAGCAAAGTGATACTTTCTAAGATTCAAGTCGACGGTTTGGCATTTCTCTTTAAATATTTAAATGTTTATATATTTATATGTTGCGCATTTATGACGACACGCGGTAATAGATTCTCATGAAATTTGACAGGTGTGTTCCTTTTCAAATTGCGCGTCGATGTATATATACAAGGTTTTTGGAAATTTCGCATTTCAAGTAAATGAAAATTTTCATAACTTTCTTGAAACCTTACAAACTAATATGAACCCGTGAGTAGGCCTACACTAAACCATAGAATAGAATAGAATGACTCATTTATTTGTTGATGTGACGATGCTCGGACAGTAATGTCCACTCCACAACTCAACCATAAAATACTGCAGTTCAATTATATAGTGAGGTCCACGTTATTATGGCAGTGGAGAGAGATAGAAGAACTACGTTGCCAAACCTGTCTTGTCTTGTCAATGCCTCCTACAGACGGTAGCTGATACAGGTTTATTGATAGTTTAATAATATCTGTTCATTCTCGTTCAAAATAATCAATTATATTCTATTAAACAAGAATTTATACTTTTCAATAATTTTATGATGAATTTTCATAATTGGGATTGAATATTTTGTTAATTGATTATCAATTGTACATCGTTGAATGACGATCTGCCAACAGTGCAAAGCGAGAGAGAAACGCTTTCCGCTCTGTTCAATGATAGACAAATCAAATCAAATCAAATTTTTATTGCCTCACATAAAATATTCACAAATGAATACAGGTTACAAAAAGTAATATTTTAGAATAAGAAGTATAATTTTTTTAACATAATAATATACTAATTCGGCGAAACCAGCAAAACCACAGTTTGAGTGCCGGTGGTGACGAATACCAAAACAGAAAACGATACTATCACTTCCAATAGAAAAACTTTGATTCAACAAGGTAAGCTTAACTATAATATTATAAGTATACAATTCAATCAATGTGAAAGTGGGGAGAACACAAATATAAATACTGTATGTAAGTTTGATGGCAATACTAGAGAAAAAAAAATCAAATTGTGTTGTGAATTAGGTGAAAAACATTTGTTGATTTAATCGAATCAATAATTTTTTTGTACTTGATTTAGTGATGCTATCTAAGATTAAATTTTCGGGTAACATTAATCAATTTATTTACTACATAGGGGAACTGTCTACGCGTCTACGGCATTCTATAAGGTCTGTCCTGGAAACACGGTAATTTGATGACGATCTGAAATTGTAAGCTGGAAAGTATAGCAATACAAGGATAGCAATACCATTGCTGATCAAACACTGCCATTATAACGTGGACCTCACTATAGAAGTTTTCTCTGAAAATCTCTTTGTTACTGTGAATTTAATCACGAGGAAAACAACAAACAAATTCGTTTCATCCATCTCTATCATAAACTACATTTTGAAGAAAATTAGTTTGTGGCACACGATCTCAGCGATTCAATTATGAATATGATGATAATTGAATTTCCACGAATAAGTCCAAATTGATGAGAATAACGCGCAGTTATACGAAAATACACAGGGAACTGCAAACACTGTCAGGAAAAGAACGATTGGATGTCAACTTCAGTTCAGATGAGCACTCAAATAGTCTGGTGAGGTCCACGTTATTATGGCAGTGGAGGCAGATAAGGGACAACGTTGCCGATCCTCTGTCTTGTCTGCCTACTATCGACGGTAGCTGACACAGGTTAATCGATGTAATACCAACTTTTCATAGTTATTATTAAACGAGAATTCCAATTAAATGCTGTAAATCACCCCGAAGTCTTCTTCTACAGCAAAACTCTATTGACAACAGGTTGAACAGCTTCATAGAAATTCGATGAGCGCTATTATACACAAATGATTAGTCAGCCCATTTCATTAGGAAACTCATTTCATAAATCGAACACTTCCATTATGAAGTGGACTTCACCATAGTAAATTTTAATTCCATCTCCAACAGGAAAACTCGACCAATCAGTGTTACCGTTATTTTCCTAATCTGCATCAAAACATGAATATTCCATGTTACCGATTTTTTTAATTTCCATCAATTTGAAAATTAGAATGGAACATGATATTGAATCCACAGTGCAGCTTTTGAGTTTTTCTAAACACTGCCTTTATTTCAAACGCTGCTAACCTTTCAAACACACTGCTGAGTATCTCTTTTCTGTATAGGGCTACTTTTATAAAAATAGAAAGAAAAATAAAAATCTTAGTACCCTTTTTGAAATATTTAATCACAACATGTTTCGGACATTGATGACATTTTCGAGAAAAAATGACTTGAAAATGGCATCAATGTCCGAAACATGTTGTGATTAAATATTTCAAAAATCTGGTGTGGCGCACTCACACCACTTTCCTTGCAGTTATGAAAATTGATCACCTGACGCTGGTGTTCCCGCGCATCTCAAGTCTACTATTCAAAGATCTAAGCCAGCTGGTGACAGGACAATAACGCTGCAGACACACTAAGTCTGCTATCTCTCCATAGTGGATGATTTAATAGAATCAACAGTTGCCAACAGTTTGCAATTTAATAATCTTATTTTATCGAACTCCGAGCTTTTTTTTTAAATTCAAGGTAAAAATGTTACTGAACATTATTTGTAGAGATTCTTATGCTCAATCTTTTCCACTTGAAATTTTTTGTTTAATTGTATCTGAAGCCTGATAATTGGGAATCTAAAATCAAACTTTGCATAGATGGGGTGGAGCTCTTGGAATTTTTACAGATATGGGATTTGTGGCAGTTGATAGAGCTCATCAATGACTTTTTTAGGTATAAATTTGATCAAAATCGTTGAAGCCGTTTTCGAGAAAATTGCGAAATATCCTGATTTTGACAACATTTTCGCCGCCATCTTGAATCGCATTTGATCGAAATTGTTCGTGTCGGATCCTCATACTGTAAGGACCTTAAGTTCCAAATTTCAAGTCATTCCGTTAATTGGGAGATGAGATATCGTGTACACAAGCGCACATACACTCATACACACAGACACACATACAGCCCAATACCAAAGAACCACTTTTTCGGACTCAGGGTACCTTGAAACGCTTAGGAATTTGGGAATTGGGGTACCTTAATTTTTTTCGGAAAGCAATACTTTCCTTACCTATGGTAATAGGGCGAGGAAAGTAAAAAGGGCACTAAGATTTTTATTTTTCTTCCTACACTGCTGAGTGTATAGTGATGTCCACGTTATAATGGTAGTGTTCGATTAGCAATGGTATTGCTATCCTTGTCTATCATCCAACAGAGCGGATATAGCTATCTCTTTCTCGATTTGCTTTGTTGCCAGATTATCTTTTAACAATGTAGTATTGATAATCGGTTAACAAAAAATCATCATAATAATGAGAACTGATAATCAAATTATTGTAGTATTTGATTTCTAGCTTGTTAAAGTAAAATTGATTATTTTAAACGAGAATTACCCGTTAATTTTACATCAATGAACCTGTATTTGTATCTTCTTTTTCTCCTCCTTCTCCTTCTCATCCACCTCCTCTTTCTTCTCCTTTTTATTCTTTTTCTCAATCTTCTCTCCTCAACATCTTCTTCTACTGTTTCTTCTTCTTCTTCTTCTTCTTCTTCTTCTTTGTCTCTTCTCCGTTCTCTCATTCCTCACCTATCAACACAATATTCTCTACTCATACCTTCATCAGCATCCAACTCCTCATGAACTTCTCCTCCTCCTCATATTCTCTTCCTCTTCTTCTTCTTCTTCCCCTTGTTCTCCTTCTTCTTCTTCTTCTTCTTCTTCTTCTCCTTCTTCTTCTTCTTCTTCTTCTTCTTTGTCCCTTCCCCGTTCTCTTCTTCCTCACCTATCAACACACCATTATCTACTCATACCTACCTCAGCATCCAACTCCTCATGAACTTCTCCTCCTCCTCATATTCTCTCCTTCTTCTTCTTCTTCTTCTTCCCCTTGTTCTCCTTCTTCTTCTTCTTCTTCTTCTTCTTCTTCTTCTTCTTCTTCTTCTTCTTCTTCTTATTTTTCTCCTACACTATGCAGAGCCGGTAAGTGAATTGGAAGTCTCTGTTATCACAACTTGGTTCCGGAATTTGAGCAGTCACCAATACTTCTCCGTAATTGGCATGTTAGCGAGGCAGATGCAGGGCGCAGAGTACAAACTGCTGACAACACATAATTAATTATTATTATACGAACGACAAGAAAATTGATACGTAATTATCTCTCATAACTGTGTAAATGGGTAGAATTATTGAGAGGAGGTGGATTAATTTAATTTTTTTATTTCTCATGATACGCCAATCTAAAATCATTGAACTTTGGACTCGATGGCGTGATCGGACTGAATTTTCTAATGTTCATTTTTTTTCTAGACGTAAGGGTATTTCAATTTTCTCTAGTGTGAGAAATAGATTATTGCGTTTTAGAATATAAGAATTGTGCACAGTACAGCGTATTCTTCTGCCTCGTGGAGAAAAAACTGCAATCTGGTGACAGTTTTCCACGAGGAACTATCTCTTTCTCCATCCAATTTTGAGCTCTCACTCTTTCTCTGCCGTGAGAAAAAGGTGAGTTTCCCAAGCGTTTTAGGCTAGGGTAATGTCCATGGACAGCCCTCGAGTCAGTCAGCAATGGACTCCTGAGCGAACGGTTACTCTCGAACGCGAGACGCACTGCGGTGAAATAAGTTTTAATTGTTATATTTTGTTAAATTTATTTTGTGATTCGAACGATAAAAATCAAGTTCAATTGATTCGTTATATGTGTTGTAATTATTCGCGTGCTACGAGCGATAAAATGTGTCTTTAGTGTTTAGTTGATGTCGAATTAATTCGTTGTACTCGTTGTTTTATGTTGAACAATTCGTGAGATATGACGATAGAATCTTTCTGTGTTTCGTTATAATATTGTTGAAATTATTCGAGCGATACGGACAATAAGGATTGGTTCCAGTTTTTCGTTATAGGCTAATTTGTTGAACTTATTCCTGAAGTATGAACGATAAAGTTCGCCTGTAGTTTTCTGATATATTTTGTGGAACTTATTCGTGTGATTATTTTCCGTGAGAACAATAAATTAATTCGCGGGAACAACGTATTCGTATGACTCTAACCTGAATCCAGAAGCCAAGATGCGGTTTTGGATCCTAATGAAAGTGACCCTCGGAATTATTATCACGGGTGAGTGAATCTATTCTGGCCACTATAATTGATTGATATTTGACCGAACCTTCCCTTTGAAATTGTCGAGAATTACTTTTATCTTAGTCTATTTGGCGGCTGGAGTAAGAATAGGTTGTACTGTGCTATTATTATTAATATTATTTAATTGCCAAGTTGATAATTACTCTGAATGTTATTTAATTGAAATGTTAGTGTTTTATTAGAATTTGATTTGGACGAGAGTGGCGAAGGGTTTTTATATTCCAACGTTAACCGCTAATTGGATACTCTCGCCTACTATTGAGGAACATTTATAATAAATTTGTCCATTTTATTCACTATTGTACCATTAACGAGAAGACAGTTATAATTTTGTTAACAATTATCCTGACGACAGTTGCATATTTTTATGATGTAGAGAGTATTTAAATGTGTGTACCTATGTTTCTTTTTAAGCCGATGTCTAAGGCATTAATTTGGTGTAGTATTAAAATTCGAATTTAATGTGAGTTGAGAAGAATTTTATGTTCCAACGTTAACAACTAATTGGGCATTCTTGCGAGCTAGTGAGGGATACATAATATTGATCTATTCAATTTATTTCGTAAATTAAATCTATTCATTTCAACAGTCGTTGTTTCTCCAGTCGCCTTGTTCTCCTTAGTTAAGGCATGTTAATAGATAAGAGGGAGAGTCGAACAGTTCGCTGTGGTCTGCGTCTCCTGGAGGAGTTTGTGCCTCTTTCCCATTGGGGTTGAGATTTCAACCCACTTGAACTCAGAGGGCCTCTTCCAGGGTCGTATAGGCAGGACTGGGCCGACCTCCTAACTAGGTTTAAGTTTATGTCCGAACTGGTTGGGCCCGCTACCAGATCTACCCGCCAGTTCGGTTACAACTGTCATGGCTGCGCTATCAAAACATCCAAAACACTCGCTTTTCAGTTCTCTTTCATAGGTGAACGAGCATTATCGTGTTCTCACTTGTGACTTACTGATAGTCCAAAGTTGTTGACAGTCTGTCTGTATGTTCTACAATAGCTTTATGAGAAATTGATCAATCAGCTTCAAATTTCGAACACGTTTTCTTCGAACCTTTTTACAGGTCAAGTTTGTTGGACAACGAAATTGACTCACTCCTTCGTCCTTTTCCAGGATATAGAAATAACATTGAAAGTGCATTAGAAAAATTCTGTTTTGATCTATCATTTAGTCAGCTACATTACATGCAATTATAGTCCAGTCAATATAGACATAAAAAAGGGGGTTTGCTTGCAATTTATATTGTAGTTCTGATTTTTTAATATATTATTTGGGTACCGGTACATAAGAGAGGTTCAGAACCAATTTCTTCATGCAAAATTCCCTTGTGCTAAATACAGAGTGGCACAAAAACCTCGTATTTTCGGCTCATTTTCCAGTTTTCAGCTGTTTCTGCCAAATCTCGTAATCGGACAGAAAAATTTGCTGATGGTTGATGCTGAAAATTAGGTGTTTTTCACAATACAAGGAGCATTGTTGTCAGGTGTTCCTGGAAATCTATATGAGATAGAGCGCTCTACCTGATCTCAGATTGTAGAGCACAAAAATACGCCCAGAAGGAATTTTGAATTACACATCTAAATGGTACCAATCGGATGATATTGTTGATCAAAAACTAAAATTTATCAAAATTTATTTTTTCTTCAAATTTCATCCATTTTTGAAAAATCATAGCTCAGTAGGCTACTCATTGGAGATTAAAAGTTCCAAATGATCTTATTTCATTCAGAATTTCATAATCAAGAAAAAAGGCAGGAGCAAATTTTTCTGTCCGATTACGAGATTTGGCAGAAACAGCTGAAAACCGGAAAATGAGCCAAAAATACGAGGTTTTTCGGCCACTCTGTATTTAGCACAAGGAAATTTTGCATGAAGAAATTGGTTCTGGACTTCTCTTATGTACCCAAATAATATATTGAAAAAATCAGAGCTATAATATAAATTACATGCACCAATGTATATAGTGACTGGACTATTACAACAGTTTCTTAATTCATTCATCCATAACATCAGCAGAGACTATTAATTTGAAAGCCATCGCACAGACCTTAATGCACTGACACATGACTCCAGCTGGTTAATATACAATATAATTTTCGCCCCACTTGCATGTAATGAGCTGGTTTTCGTGCGTCATATGGAGGCCGAAAATGATTGTTTTCTGACAAGGCCGGTAAAAGTTTTACGGCCCTAGGGCTGTAATAGTATATTTCGCACCTAGGACCGAAAATGAGACTTTTCCGGCTTGAAATCGGTTTTCAAGTCCGAGGCCGTAGGCCGAGGACTAGAGAAGATTGAGAGCCGGAAAAACATTTTTGCCCGTGGTGCGAACGCTATTTTTCGCCACACAGAAAAATAAACAATATATATATGAGAATAATTGTTTATTAAGCATTTCCGGAAGCAGAAGTGGAAGGTCATAGCTCTAGCAAATCTGAATATCAGGAAATTGTCCAAGTATTTTTATTTTTCATACTGATTTGTCTAAATAACCTAAAAGATTATGTTCAATTATGTGGGAGATTGAGTTTATACTTTTTTATTCTTTCAAATGACAATAAGATAATATTATCATTAATGTTTTATTTATTGAATGATAAACACAAAAAATGAAAAGTTTTTTGATCAGCAGTTCAAGCACACTTGAAAGTTGGCCAATCTGAATGTCAACATCAACAATGATTGTTGTCATCGACTTGGGAAGTTAAGGTTAGAAGTTCTATCCTACTCTGAAAATCAAATTTGAAAAGTTTATAATATATATCTAATCTGCATTTCATTCATACAAATAAAATGATGCTATATTATTGCAGAATACTTTATTCAATTCTAGAAGCATAAACTGATTCCGTTTCATATATAATTTGTAAAAACGTTCAGCACCATGGATATTGCCCAAGTAGTTCCAACACTATCCACCATGTTTTGTGATAAACGAAGTACTATGAGGTTTGAGGTTAGATTCCATTATACTCTGAAAATTGAACTTGACTATTTTATAATATCTTATTTGTATTTCATTCATCCAAATAAAATGATAGCATCTTATTTCAAAATACTTTATTCAATTCTAGAAGCATGAACTGATTCCGTTTCATAAACTATTTTGTAAACACGTTCAATCAAATCAGAATCAGCTGACATCAAGGTTATTTCACAGCCCTAGGGCCGTAAAAATTTTACCGGCCTGGTCAGAAAACAATCATTTTCGGCCTCCATATGACGCACGTAAACCAGCTCATTACATCCAAGTGGGGCGAAAAAACATTTTTGTCCGTGATGAGAACGTTATTTTTCACCACACAGAAAAATAAATAATATAAATATGAGAATAATTGTTCATTCGGCACTTCCGAAAGCAAAACAGGAAGGTCATAGCTCTAGCAAATCTGAGGTAATCTGAATATCAGGAAATTGTCCAAGTATTTTATTTTTTATTCTGTTTTGTCTAAATAACCTGAAAGATTATGTTCAAATATGTAAGAGGTTGAGTTTATCCTTCTTATTCTTCCAAATGACAATAAGATGATATTATTATAAATGTTTTGATTCTAGAATAATAAACACAAATAATGAAAAGTCTTTTGATCAGCTGTTTTAGCACACTTGAAATTCGGCCAATCTGAATGTCAACGTCAACAATGCTTGTTGTCGTTGACTTCGGAAGTTTAGGTTAGAAGTTCTATCCTACTCTGAAAATCGAATTTGAATAGTTTATAATATATATCTTATCTGTATTTTATCCATCCAAATAAAATGATAGTATCTTATCGCAGAATACTTATTCAATTCTAGAAGCATAAACTGATTCCGTTTCATAGACCATTTTGTAAACACGTTCACATCAAATCAGAATCAGCTTACTTCAAAGTTATTTTTCGCCCCACTTGGATGTAATGAGCTGGTTTACGTGTGTCATATGGAGGCCGAAAGTGATTGTTTTCTGACCAGGCTGGTAAAATTTTTACGGCCCTAGGGCTGTAAAATAACCATGAGGTCAGCTGATCCTGATTTGATGTGAACATGTTTACAAAAAAGTTATGAAACGGAATCAGTTTATACTTCTAGGATTGAATAAAGTATTTTGCAATAAGATACTCTCATTTTATTTGGATTAATAAAATATATATTATAAACTATTAAAATTCGATTTTCAGAGTAGGATAGAACTTCTAACCTAAACTTCCGAAGTCAACGACAACAAGCATTGTTGACGTTGACATTCAGATTGGCCAAATTTCAAGTGTGCTAAAACAGCTGATCAAAAAACTTTTTATTATTTGTGTTCATTATTCAAGAATCAAAACATTTATAATAATATCATCTTATTGTCATTTGGAAGAATAAGAAGTATAAACTCAACCTCTTACATATTTTAACCTAATCTTTTAGGTTATTTAGACAAATCAGAATAAAAAATAAAAATACTTGGACAATTTCCTGATATTCAGATTACCTCAGATTTGCTAGAGCTATGACATTCCTGTTTTGCTTTCGGAAGTGCCTAATAAACAATTATTCTCATATTTACATTATTCATTTTTCAGTGTGGCGAAAAATAACGTTCTCACCACGGGCAAAAATGATTTTCCGGCTCACAATCTTCTCCAGTCCTCGGCCTACGGCCTCGGACTTGAAAACTGATTTCGAGCCGGAAAAGTCTCATTTTCGGCCCTAGGTGCGAAATATACTATTACAACTCTTACATTAATAAACTGATACGGGTTGAGTTATCAATGAGCGATCTTTGCCATTCATTTCCTCTAGGAACTTTGAATCGAAATCATGTATCACATGAACGTACTATCCACTCTAGATATACAAATAAATAAGCATTGAGGAGTAAGAAAATTAAACTGTCTCCACCTTCCTCTTCTTCTTCTTCTTCTTCTTCTTCTTCTTCTTCTTCTTTTCCTCCTTCTTCTTCTTTTTCTTCCTCTTCTTCTCCTTCTTTCCCCTCCTCCTTCTTCTTTTTCTTCTTCTTCTTCTTCTTCTTCTTCTTCTTCTCCTTCTTCTTCTTCTCCTTCTTCTTCCTCTTCCACTTCTTCTTCGTATACGTCAAGTGATAGTTGTGCGTTCATCTTCCCTTAGTACTTGAACTAAATATTATCACACGCACACAGACACTCGCTCTCTTCCTCAATCTTGACACCGTCTCTCTCCAATCAGCTTTTTGTAGCATGACAGGGCCTGATGTTTTTGGATAATGATCTCCAGCAGCACATCTATTCCAATACACCCCTCAATGCCACCTTCATTTCATCCACCCCTCAATGCCACCTCAATTTCATCCACCCTCCCCTCGCCGACAGGCCACAGAATGCAAGAAAATGGTGGTCGCTTTTTGCGCTCAGCCATCAAGGCAACTGACATCCATCCTTCTAACACAGCTTCTTCTCCTTAGTCCTCCTCCTACTCCTCCGACACCTACTCCCCCTCCTCATCTTCCTCATCCTCCTCGTCCTCATTCTTCTTCTTCTTCTCCTTCTCCTTCTTCTTCTTCCTCCTACACCTTCTTGTATCACTTCTTTTTCTTCTTCTTCTTCTTCTCCTTCTCCTTCTTCTATTTCTTTTTTTTCTTCTTCTTCTTCTTCTTCTTCTTCTTCTTCTTCTTCTTCTTCTTCTTCTTCTTTGTCCCTTCCCCGTTCTCTTCTTCCTCACCTTTCAACACAATATTCTGTCCTCATACCTAACTCAGCATCCAACTCCTCCCCATGAACCTCTTCTCCTCCTCGTATCCTCTTCTTCTTCTTCTGACTCATAAGGTATTAAAGAAATTCATTTTACAATATTCTAAGCCGAGCAGTTTCGCAGTTTTCCAGAAAAAATACTAATAGCACATCATGAGTTATGTCTAATAACTTATACATAATAGCTGATATACAAATAGCTGAACTGGGTTAACACAAAATGGTGATTTTGCAATGCATCACGGGATTGTGTCTTGACCTGTTCTCACAACAGACCTCGATATCATCTAATAATCTTCTCCCAATCACTCCTTCGCTCTCTCACTCATCCACTCATCCTCTCTCTCACAGTCTCTCTCACCCATCCTAATCCATGTCAGTTACAATCTTCTCATCCACCCCTCCCTACCACACTCTCACTTTTCAACCTATCAATAATCCTCTTCCTCCTCCTCCTCCTCCTACTCCTCCTCCTCCACCTCTTCATTGTCCACTTTCACCCCGATTGCCCCTCCTGTTGATGGCATTGAGTGACGACACTAGTCAGTTATTGTCTGATGAAACAAAGGACCGATGTGATTGTTCAATTTGTGTGGCCTGATGCGTCAAGCGCTTCCACTCCTACTGTCTCCGCAGATGAGTGGGAGGAAGAGGAGAAGGAAGACGAGTGGGAGAAGGAGGAATATGAGGAGGAGGAGGAGGAAGAGGTAGAGGAGGGGTGGAGAAGGGATGAGGAGGAAGGAGGCGATGAGGAGGAGGAGAAGGAGAGAAAGAGTAGGAGTGGGAGGAGGAGGAGGAGGAGGAGGAGGAGGATGGAGAGGAGGAGGAGGTGGTCAGGGTGAAGGAGGAGTATGAGGAGAAGGAACCTCCACTGTGACGGTCGAGACAATTTCTATGACAACAGTTCCCCACGAATGCTACTCAATTGCCAGTAAATAATTACAATTCGTGTGAGATCAAACAAATTACTAGTGACCCCCAGTCTGAAACTCTAAATCAGTGAAACTGAAATATCAGAATCAGAAACAACATCAAGTTCAGTGAAACATCCCTGAACTGAAAGTAACATGTGGACGTTAAATGCGCAACTAAATATTTAAAAATGAACATTCTATACTAGTGACCTCCTTGGTTGGAGAACTCGCTCAAGAACTGGGGCCTATTTCACAAAGGTACAAGTATTGTTACCAACCATGGTTACGAACAAGTACTCGTAGCTACAAGTTTACAAGTACTCACGTTTCACAAAAATTTATGATCTACAAGTTTACAAGTTTACAAGTCTACGAGTACTTCGATAGTAAACATAACCTATTTTCATGATGATTCCTTTTTTCATCCTTTATAAAGGTTATTTGTACTTTTCAATAATTACTTTGAAAATATTTGAAAGCAATATAATGTTTTTACTTTCCTTGCCCTATTATAGGTAAGGAAAGTATTGCTTTCCAGAAAAAATTAAGATACCCCAATTTCTAAATTTCTATACGTTTCAAGGTCCCCTGAGTCCAACGAACTGGTTTTTTGGGTATTGGTCTGTATGTATGTGTGTGTGTGTATGAGTGTATG